>NC_090253.1:59755958-59779114 GCF_037325665.1 Littorina saxatilis | reverse complement strand
ACACAAAAACAGTAAGACGTTGCTAAGTAAAATTGTGTGTGTGTGTGTGACGGTTTGTGGGTGTGTGTGTGGTGGTGTGACGGTGTGTGTGTTTGGGTGTATGTGTGTGTGTTGTGTGGGTGTAGGTTTTTGTTTGTTTTGTGCGTGACTGAGTGTGCCGCGCGTGCATCACGCATTGCATCTTAGTCTGTGTCTGTGTCTGTGCGTGTGATTTAAAGAAAGTATAGACTAACAACAATGTTAGTTGTTACGTTTGCGTGCGTGCCACGTGCGTGCTTCTGGCTGTCGGTTTGTTTATCGGTGTCCAGTGCCCATTTCGTTTTGGTTTTAAACAAAACTGATCATTATTACACCCGTGACACAACTTTCAAAAGGGCGTACTATATTTGGCCGTGAATAAAATTATTTTTATTAGATACATTCCTATATGTTACAACGTTTTCTTTGTACACTCCCGAATTCAGTATAGTGGGTCTCGAAAAGTCGACCCAGAAACTGACTGCAAAAACGTTGAGTGACTGCGACGAGTGGGAGGTCCGTCTATTATAAAAGTATAATCATTATGGATATGATTCATTGGGCACGTATCTAGCAGGCGCGGTAACGACAAACAGCTAACTCATCACCGTGTAGGGCTAAATCAGGATTGGTGGTGTGAATGATCCGTACAACCGTAGGTACAGACAGGAGGTATTACACACCGGTACGACCGAACATAAGGTCTCATAAACTCCTCTTGTGCAGCGGGTTGAAAAGTATACCCTGATCCCTCGGAGATATACCTCCACTCCGGTCTGAACGACCTCACGTGACATGTTATATGGTAGAAAGCATGCTGTCGCTTATTCTCCTTCTGAAGATGAGGTATAACCCTCAGTTCGGTTAGACTGAAACGATGCTCAAGCAGTGGAATTTGTGTGTGGTTTGTTTCAGAGCAAAATGTTATTTTATCCAAACAAGAAGATATTCTCTGCGCACCGCCTTGTTCGGATATCCACAAGTTGACAATGATGTGTGCGAAATAAATAAACAATGAACGAACAAGAACGGACGGACGGACGGGCAGACTGACGGACGGACTGACGGACGGCCCGACGGGCAGATTGAGGGACGGACCGATCGATGGACGGACGAGGGACGGGGGGAGGGGGGGGGGCGGCGGGGGGGGGGGGTGGCGTTACGGGTAACCCCTCCTGATCCGGTCCTGCAGGGTATTCCTTCAACCCTCTGCACAAGAGGAATCTATTGATACAGACTGAAGGACGGACGGACTGACGGACGGACTGATGGACTGACAGACAGACTGTCGGACGACCGTAGGGACGGACATACGGACGGACTAAAAGGACGAAGGAACGAATAAACGAAGGAAATAACGAAGGAACGAAAGAGCGAACGAACCAACCCACGAATGAACGAACGAACGACGAACGACGAGCAACAAACAAACAAACAAACCAACAAATACACAATAAGCAAACATAACAATAATTGTGTGCAATCTGGCCCATTTTCAGGGCATTTGTCAAACGTTTGGAGGAGCCCACAGTTAGGCCTGGGTGGGGGGGGGGGGGGGGGGGTTTGTCCCACCAACAGGAATTGCCCCCCCCCCCTCCTCCCTGTATTGGGCCCTGCACAAGGGAATTTATTGATACGGACTGAACTTGAAGAACGGATTGACTGACGGACCGACGGACTGGACGGACTGACGGACGTACTGAAGGACTGTCGGACGAACTGTCGAACGAACGAACGAACGAACGAACGAACAAACGAACGAACAAACGAACGAACGAACTGACGAACGAACAAACTGACGAACGAACAAACAAACGAACAATTAGCAATGAATACACACATTCGCAGAAAGAAAAAGCAAAAGGTACATTTGTGGAGTCAGTAAGGGGGGTGGGTGGGCTTCCGGAACCCAGGAACCTTGGGAATCCCCCCTGGCCTAGAACACACACACACTGATCGACACTGACACACACACTGACCGTGACACAACAACTTGACGAACGCACACACACACACACAATACACACACACACATCCACACCGGCACACACCGTCACACACACACACACACACACACACGCACGCACACACACACTGTGACACACACCACGTAACACACACACCGGCAATGACACTGACACACACACACGTACCGTACACACTGACGGGCACACTTGCCGGGCACACACACACACACACACACACACACACACACACACACACACAACACAACACATACTGACATAACTCGCAACTGACATAGCAGAGGGGGGTGGTAAGTCATTTGAACGTTTAATTTCTTTTGTCACAAATTTAACTACCCATCAACAATTACAAACCGTTCCTTGTGTTTTTATTTTGAGATAGTTTTGTATTTTAGTCACTGCAGCGAAGGACATCACTCCCGCCACCTTATCTGTATCTTCTTCTGCTTGTTGCCGCAACACGTGGAGACCAGTCCAAATCGTCCAAATGTAGTGGTCATCTGCAGGACGCCGCCGTGCCGTACAGCTTATCCTGGATGGGAGTCGGGATTCGCTTTTTTTGCACTGCCATTGATGCCAAGAACGGAGCACCATGCAGGGTCATTTCAATTTTTCATCCAGGAATGGCACAAGCGAGCAAACCGGCCGATGGTCTTTCGACTACTCCATGGAGACAGCTGTGAAGGTAATACTATTTTTATTCCTACATTTTGTTGACGACAGAGTGCAACGTTTCTAAAATATGATCGGTGCTAACAGAGCAGCAGGAATATACGTGCCCTTGATGACTTGGTCACTTTTCGTTTCACGGTACCAGTAAAGTCGATCGAACCCCCCCCCCCCCCCCTTCCTTTTAGGACCTAACAAATCTGAAAAAATCAGGTCTTGAAAGGAAGAAGTCTTGAGATAAGAGTAAATATAGAGAGGTTGTGGACAGACCAATCTGAGAAAACAGGGTCTTAAAAGGGAGGGAGTCTTTAATCAGGGATATTAAAAGTGTTGTTCCACTGTACTAACCAAAAAGAGGGGATACTGTTTGATGTTACTGTAAAGACTTACAGTACTTACACTGTTCTCGCTCCGATTGCCAGTGTTTGTACTTTGTAACAGATTGTATGACCGGCACGGTTGGCCTTGTGGTAAGGCGCCCGCCCCGTGATCGGGAGGTCGTGGGTTCGAACCCCGGCCGGTCATACCTAAGACCTTTAAAATTGGCAATCTAGTGGCTGCTCCGCCTGGCGTCTGGCATTATGGGGTTAGTGCTAGGACTGGTTGGTCCGGTGTCAGAATAATGTGACTGGGTGAGACACGAAGCCTGTGCTGCGACTTCTGTCTTGTGTGTGGCGCACGTTTTAATGTCAAAGCAGCACCGCCCTGATATGGCCCTTCGTGTCGACTGGGCGTTAGCAAACAAACAAACAGATTGTATCCTGAAATTTAGCACTCCATGTGTTAACAATTTCCACTTCCAGGTCTGTAGTGTGCAAACGTGTTGTCACTGTTACAGCTGAAATGAACTAACAAGAATACTAGTCTGATGTACATAAAATATGGGAGAGGTTTGGGGTCGGGGGTGGATGGCAAGCATAACATTGATAAATGACTATAGTTTTGCAGTGGTTTGCTCTCTTGTACTATGAGTGTTAACAGCAATTGTTTATAATTTGTTACTCAACTTACTGTAAGGACTATTACTATTAGCTTTTCTCAGCAACTGCAAACAATTGTGACTTAATTGCAAGAGCGCTTCATTAAACATTGGGACACTTCTTTTGGTTTTTTAATGGCTATAGTGTAGAAACTAGAAATGCTGAGATACATTAATGTAGTCATGAACAACAGCAACAACAAAAACAAGAACATGTTTTGAATTCTGATAGCTAATGAAACTGACAGCTTGATTAGAATTATGTAGTTTTTGCAATTGCTGACTGAGTTGCATCCTTTGGTTTTACCTTGCATTGATTATCACCTTTGCTGACAATTGACTCATTGAGTGCAGTATTGAGTAACGTATAGTTATTTTATTTCAAGTTAACTTCTGGCTCTGCATGGTGTTAATCCTACTCAAACTTAGTCAAAGTAAGGTATCATTATTTATGAATAATGTGAAGTTGAACTTGAAGATACAAATTAATGAGAAAGTTTGTGTATTTTTCTGTACACTCTTGCTATTTACTGTTTCAGTGCTGAACCATTTGCTTGAATGCTTGATCAGATGATGACAGAGTGACACCTGGTGGTACCCAATAAAACTGCCTTTGCTGCTATAAAGTCTACAAGAAATTTCTACAATTCAGAACAGTAAGTGCATGAGGTTCCATTTTAAGCTGTCAAGAGTAAATCTCAGGAATAGATTAGAAGATTTAGTTATGTCACACGTCTTGCTTTCTTGACTTTTCTCACACTCTCTTGTCAGACTCAGAGAGTGCATGATTGTACATTTTTTTTACAGTAATTTTTTATGTTCCTAATTGGAAAACAAATGTGTCATAATCTTAGTGTTTAGGATTACTATATGGCAGAGAGAATCATGGAAATGATTGGGTGATGGGGTGTGTCGCTGGTGTGCAAGAGGGTGGGTGGGTGTGGAGAGAGTAGTGATGGTAGTCAACTACTAACTAAAAGATTACTGATTGCATACATTTAGTGTTTATTGATTTGGAGGGTGGGGGAGGAAGGCAAGCAGTATTATTACATGTGTATGGGTATACTAGTTGTGCATGTTCCAAATGGGGGTGGAGGTTGCATGGCAAGCAATAGCTCAGTCGGTATAGTGGCCTTGAAACCGGTTGTGGGGATTTATTTCTCAGAATTGACGTTGTGCAGACTCTGCTTGGTTTCTGAATAGCTTATTAAGCCTGTGACTGTGTGCATACATAAAGATCTCAAGTTCACAGTTTTCAGGGCTTGGAATTAATGGAAACATCAACACACATGTAGGAAAAACTCAAAAAAAGGAGGGGGGGGGGGGGGGGAGTTTGGTCCCACGGTAGTGTTTGAATGAAAGCAATCTTACTTTTTAAGAGGGTAATCTTGCAGGACTATGATTCTTACATTGGTAGTTGACTAGTGTAGTTGTGGTTTTGTACTAGTGAGGAATGTCATCTATGTCATGTGATTTCTTGCTTCTTCTTTTTGTGTGTGCAGCTAAAGATGTTGGACCTTGCCTACAGCCTAGTTTTGCATAGATCTCCAACACCGTGGCTTTACTCTGAGACACCACAGAAAACACAGCCTTTTCTGCTGCTGAAAGGTAAACATTAGGTTAAATTTGTGTTTGTTTTGATTTGTATGTTTTCCTTTTGTAGTCTATGGCAGGAGATTTGTGCAGGTGTACAAATGGTAGAGGTGTCAGAGGAAATGTCCACTTGTTACTTGTCTCTATATCAGTATATATGTATCACAAATACGCATCAAATGTACTGGTAGAGACCACATGGACAATTTCAAGCACTTTTCTGCCAGGGGTAGGGTCAGCTATGTAAGAATCATGTCTTACTCTGTTCATGCAAAAATAAGGTTCTGCATTTGAATGAGTTTGAATCAGGCACCTGTGTTTTTGCTCTTGTTTGTGCCCTCTTGTGAACTGTTAACTTATGAACAACCACCCCAGCAAGCAACTCTTTACTGTTCTGAGCACAACAGAAGGGCGCATGGTCTGGGCATATGGATGGTAAACACATCTCATGCACAAGTACAGGCCTGAAAGTGGCGAGTATTTTCAATTACTCGCCATGGCGAGTAAAAATCATGTAAATGGTGAGTAGAAATGTTAATCTACTCCCCACATGCGAGTAAAGTTGATAAAACAAATGGTTGTTTTGACGAGTAAAGTTTCAGTAAATTATGAGAAGTACATGTACTAGCAGTGCTTCATTTTGTGGACTTTCAGTGCTGAAGTATGATTGTGTGGATTGATCATTTTGTATTCTGTTATTCAGATTGCCACTTGCTTTCTTTTACATATATTTACAAGATGGTGGCTGATTTGTGTGTGTTGCAGAACACAGGTCCATGAATAAAAGAACCCAGCTGGTATTCTTCATTCATGGAAAATGAAAGGAAATTTATCAGCCAGGATTCGCCACTCACTCTGCTAAGGGGGAACCCCGGTCAGCCCTACAGTGGATGAACAGCTTGGTCCTTGGAGGGAAAGGTAACTACTGCAGCACTTTAGAAGGGGTCTATGTCGACCAACAGTGGCTGTATTCCCTGTATGTTAATTTCCTGTACATATACAGGGAATATACTTCCGTTAGACGCCATGGAGTTACTTCAAGCTTACGAAAGTGAAAGTGATTCAATGGACGAGAGTACCAGCGAGGAAAACATAATACCAGGCTGTTGGGGGTGGGGGTGCAGATGTTTCTTTAACTAAATCCGTTTTGATAAACGGTCGAAGCATGTTTTGCTTGACTGGATGCCGCACGCGAATTCAGGATTTTAAATAGATTCTCCTATCTAACCGCAGTCACGCGCTTGGCGCAAGATTGTACGATATTATACTTCTTTACAGAAAATCCAACTGTATTCCCGGTACACAGGGAAAACACCTATGGCTATGGGGAATACACCTTCTTTTGGTCGACATAGACCCCTTCAACCTTACAATATGTGAATGTGTAGAATATTATGCTTTTGCTTAAAGCTTGTTACATATGACTAAGACAGAAATGTTAATCATTCCTTTGGTGCAAATCATAAAAAGAACAATAGCGATCTGATGTACTGTGGATCAATCGAGGAAAAGGTGTGTATGACCTAGAAGAAACTGGTTTTGAAAGTGCTGAGGATGGATGGAACATTGATGCAATATTATTTACTACATTGAACCTGGGTTTCAAACTGAAGTGCTTTTTTATGCTTCTTGTTATATATATGGTCTCGATTGACTCCTGTGTTCAAGAGACTGTAAACAACCATAAACAATCTTGTGTTGTTATGTGGTGGTGGTTTTGCTGTTGTCTAGCATCTACCCGTAATTGGCTTTATCAAATGCACCAGAAACGAGCATGAGTTTGTCGGATTAGTGAACTGTTTGAAAAACTTTAATGTATTTGTGGTTGACAGGTTGTTATTATTTCTATATTGTGTTCTTCTTTTTCTCAGGTGGGCTGTCTTCTGAAACATATGAATCGGGAGCGTCACATCTTTCTTCCTGAGACATCCCCTCTTGAAAATGGTGTGGCGTTTAGCTGAATGGAAACGTGGCAGTGTCCTGTTTTTCATAGCTTCGATGCGCGAAGTTGGGGATTTCAGCAGAGAATTTATTGATTGATTAATTAATTAGTTATTTAAGCTCACCTCACTCCTTAGTGTTATTTAGGGGGATGGGGGGGGGGGGGGGGGTTGGTGTTGGCCTGGATCTTGTTAGTGAACTTTCTTTCTGGCAACTCGCATCAGAAATTCCAGGTTTGCTTTCAAGGCAATAGACGGTTTTTGAAAATAATTCTGTTAGGATTATCAGCAGTCCGGAGGTGTAAAAATCCCTGTACTGCAGTCAGGTTTTTCAAAACATCTCGAGCACGCTCTACGCCTCTGACGGGCTGTATCCCACAATCGGGACAAACGACCAACTTGGATGTGTATGCCATGCGCACAATATGATACCCCTTGCCTTTAAAAATCAGCGGTCACGAGTTCATCAGAGTTCAGAATTTGTTGTGTAAAAGATAGCCGCTGTCAGCTAGCCATTCGTGGCTCAGGTGATTATATTTAATACAAATTTAAAAAAAGGTTTCTTATGTAGCGCACGCCGCACAGCATACACATCACAGTCAGTCGCTTGTCCTGATCGCAGGATAGCGTGAAACATGCTCCGGGAGACTGCCAATAATCCTTACATAGTTATTTAAAGAAATTGTGTATTGGTACAGCATGTTATGCATGTACTAAGATAGCTATTTGTTAATATTTGGTAGATATTTATGGTGGTGTCCCGAATTGCTCCCTCCCAATTTGCCCCATCCCATATGGTCCCCAATTATTCTTGCATTTTGCTGTGAGTAACATAACGTGTGCAAAGGCATTTGTCTGAAGCGCATTTCCAAAAAGACCCCCCGCGGGTTAGGGGGAAGAATTTACCCGATGCTCCCCAGCATGTCGTAAGAGGCGACTAACGGATTCTGTTTCTCCTTTTACCCTTGTTAAGTGTTTCTTAGATAGTCAATGTTTGTACAGATTTTAGTCAAGCAGTATGTAAGAAATGTTAAGTCCTTTGTACTGGAAACTTGCATTCTCCCAGTAAGGTAGTATATTGTACTATGTTGCAAGCCCCTGGAGCATTTTTTTTATTAGTGCTTTTGTGAACAAGAAACAATTAACAAGTGGCTCTATCCCATCTCCCCCCCTTTCCCTGTCGCGATATAACCTTCGTTAAACACCAATTAAAGAAAGAATTTCCAAAAAGCATAGTTACCATTTGTTTTTTTAAATCTGAATCCGTGACTGTTGTTCTTGAATTCTCTTTCGTTTAGGTTTCCAAAAATGCTGATATAAAGGGGAAGGATAGTTGAAACTGTAACCGTTTACATTTTGCTCCCAGATTTGCAGTTGTTGTTTTTACTAGGAGTTTGGACGGGCTCGGTGTTCTTGTGGATAAGACATCGGCCTCCTATTCAGAAGGTCATGAGTCAAAATCGCGGCCGCCTGGTAGGTTAAAGGTGGAAAATTTTCTGATCTCCAAGGTCATTGCTTATGTGCAGACCTGCTAGTGCCTTATCCTCCTTCGTGTGTACACGCAAGCACAAGACCAAGTGCGCACGGAAAAGATCCTGTAACCCATGTCAGAGTTTGGTGGGTTATAGAAACACAAAAATACCCTGCATGCTTCCCCCGAAAGCGGCGTATGGCTGCCTGAATGGTGGGGTAAAAACGGTCATACACGTAAAAATCCACTCGTGCAAATTTGTGAGTGAACGTGGGAGTTTCAGCCCATGAGCGAAGAAGAAGAAGAACTATGAGTTTTACTCTTTTAAAAAAATGATTTTCAAATTCGAAGATTGCCACAACAGTAGTCTATCTCATCCGACTTGAACCCTTCAGACTCCCTGTACATGTACTTGCAGTTTAAACTCATATTTTGTCTGAGAATAGTTTTCAAATGCAAAGTCCTTCAGAAAAACTGCGAGATAAAAATCTGGAGTGCTAATATCGTGTTGGTGTATCGTGTCAGTGGCCGAGTGGTAACGCACTTGCGCTCGGAAGCGAGAGGTTGCGAGTTCGACCCTGGGTCAGGGCGTTAGCAATTTTCTGCCCCCTTTCCTAACCTAGGTGGTGGGTTCAAGTCTTTCGGATGAGACGAAAAACCGAGGTCCCTTCGTGTACACTACATTGGGGTGTGCACGTTAAAGATCCCACGATTGACAAAAGGGTCTTTCCTGGCAAAATTGTATAGGCATAGATAAATTTTCATAAAAATGTCCACCAAAATACCCGTGTGACTTGGAATAATAGGCCGTGAAAAGCAGGATATGCGCCGAAATGGCTGCGATCTGCTGGCCGATGTGAATGCGTGATGTATTGTGTAAAACAATATTCCATCTCGCACGGCATAAATAAATCCCTGTGCCTTGAATATGTGCGCGATATAAATTGCATAAAATAAAATTAAAATAAAATCCCCGAGCTTAGAACTGTACCCACAGAATACGCGCAATATAAGCCTCATATTGATTGGTATGTAAGAAATGTTAAAGTCCTTTGTACTGGAAACTTGCATTCTCCCAGTAAGGTAGTATATTGTACTACGTTGCAAGCCCCTGGAGCAATTTTTAGATTAGTGCTTTTGTGAACAAGAAACAATTAACAAGTGGCTCTATCCCATCCCCCATCCCCCCCCCCCCCCCCCCTCTTTCCCCGTCGCGATATAACCTTGAACGGTTGAAAACGACGTTAAACACCAAATATAGAAAGAAAGAATAATCTTTGAACAGCATTTGGTTGGAAAATGAAAGTCTTCACAAAGCTATCTTCTTCTATTTGTGTGGGTTAATAAATAGGATTTAACATAACAATGTGGTACTGGTATGGGTTTTGTAAAGTGATTACTCAACTTCTGTGAATTGTACCTTCGTGGTGATCATGCTACACACTGGGTAATTCAAGCACAGAAAATAATATTTCTTAATAATTTGGCCTTATAAATGTACTCCGTGACTGTATTTGTATATGGTGAAAAGGAGAAGATATAAAATTTGTGAAATAGGACTTCGTATTTGGTTTTGTCATAATGAATTTGTTGTTTGTGTGTGTGTGTGTGTGTGTGTGTGTGTGTGTGTGTGTGTGTGTGAGCATGCATGCATGCTTATGTGTGAGTGCACAATTGTGTGTGTGTATTAATCCAGCAGAAACAGCTTCTCTTCCATACATTTGAATCATTTATATTGATACCACATGGAGACTATTCTGAACACACAAGCGTGGTTTTCTCTCTACAGTGCTTTTCCTAAAGTTAAATATTGAATTTTTGAATTTAAAAGTTTTTGGCACACCACTTTAAGATAATGCTCAAGGAAAATAAATAGTCTTCTTTTTTCATTAACGCTTTTTCTCACAGTGATGTGTCAATATCTCAGACGCAAATCCAGAGTCATGCACCGTTTTATGCTTGGGAAGCGCACTATACTCACTTTGGTAACGGTCACTGTTAGAAACATGCATACCAATCAATCAATTAAGCGAAAATGAATGATAAGATTCGATTATGTTCTTCTTTTTGTGCACAGGCGGTTATATACAAACGTGCATAGTGTCAAAAGAAATCACACACACACACACACACACACACACACTGAAAGTATGAAGAAGCCCCTCCAACTTTTGGTTGAGTTTGACTGCATTACCTTGAGGAGACTGACGACACTTCACAATGGAAAAAATAATAACTTTTACATTTCAGTGATTTGTTTTAAGTACAAAAGTACAAGTGAAAGTAGAAATAAATTAATGTGACACTATCCCGTAATCACATATCAGGGTCAACTATAATCAGTCCATTGGTTTACAAAACTTTATTCAATTTGTTATCATGACAGAAACAATGCATTGTTTTTTTAAGATAACTCAAGCATAAATGCTTATTTTAAGTCATCCTGGTATGTACATAACAAAGTTTAGCATGATGGCGGACTAGATACATTTACTCATTTCAGACAACGAAAACAAACAGACAAACCTGATGCGCAAGCAATCAAAAAATGGAGGGGGTGGTAGTACAGAACTTGGTGGGGGTAAAAACAAGAAACAAAAAGAAATGGGGTACGAGAGAACAGAATTCAGCATAAGGGGGAAAAAAAAAGGACGACGAAGACTTGGAGCGCCAGAAATGTTGGAAGAGTGGGTCACGTCACAATAATATTAAATGCACAGAAGACACACACGCAAAGTTAATACATTTTGGTGATCGGCGAAAATGGCACTAAATTACATAACGATTGGGCCATAATCGATAAGTCGAAACAAGGACACAAAACACGAGAGAAATTACGAAGAACAATTGGTCAGGCAGCATTTGTCTCATGACAGTGTCAAATGAACATTATGAATAAAATGTAGAGGCTCATGTACGGAACATGCCTGTTTGTCTTAATAAATTCTTGTACAGTTATGAATATGGTCTGATTGACATTCCGGGAATATTGCGGGATGCCTTTCAATAATATTTCAATGAACTTATAATCAGTTATCAATTGACAATAATCGTACATCTCTACACAAGGGTCAATGCAACAAATAGTGCTCAGCAGTCTCCCTTGGGTAACCGCACTCACATTTGGGGCATTCCTTGAGGTGCCACTGACATAAATCAAAATTCAAATCACTCATACCAATACGCAGTCTGCAATTATGGACTTTTTCAAATCTATCTCCAAAATAATAATGACATGGTACTTTAAAATCAACGTTGATTGCAGTAAAGTAATTGACTGACAATTAGGGTTGTATGTGGGGTGCCTAAAATTTGAACTTTTCTTATTCCCGAATATTTTTTGTGGGCGCAGAAGCACGGGGCAAATGGTATTGTTTTTTTCTGGAGGGGGATCAGACAATATAAAACCAATTAGAGGCCGAGTTGCCTGACAGAAAGGCCAATTCTAGCCCCAGTCCATGCCGGTTACATGTAATTAGCTATGCACACATTTGAGATCGATACCCAACCTTACTGAGCATCAGTTCTTTGCGTTATTTTAATTTTCTTGTTTTTCTTTAAAATAAAAAAGGGAATGGTTTTATTGATGTCATTTTATTATGTCATTATCTAGTCAGCATAAATGACTTTTGTGGATACAGGAGAAAGTGTTAAAATGTGAAGATTTCAAGTGTGGTTTGTGGTCATCTGCTCAGTTGACCACTTAAAATGTTGTTTCATTTGATGATACGTTTTGTTTGGTGTTCCCGCTTGAATGTGACAGTAAGTTGTACAATGTTACTCTGTGTGTGTGTGTGTGTGTGTGTGTGTGTGTGTGTCATGTGTGTGTGTGTGTGTGTGTGTGCGTGCGTGAGTGTGTTTGTGTGTGTTGGTGTGTGTGTGTGTTTGGTAACCGGCTTTGTACAGCGGGACCACCTTATTTTGTCATGTATTTTTATTCATTCTGGAGCTTTATTAAATAAACTGCCCATTTCAATCACAACTCTGGTCTGGTCTTATTGTCAGTGTTGCATAAATGATTGTATGTGAGCTTGTGAACATACAAAGAAAAAAGAAAGAATCATTCTGTGTCGAAATATCTTGACTAAAAATCAGGCGGAAGACTACACCTGTTGCATTTCCTATTATGCTCAGGCAATTATAACTGAGGGCGGAAGCGACAATGATTCGTTTTCCCCCCAGATAACATTAATTTGTAGAGACGGAAAAGGAACACGCACATTCTGGAACTGATTTGTGTAAATAACTGAGAGGGTGTTTTGTCTGTTTTGTGAAACGGTCCTCACACATTTGCAAAGTTCCACAGTTAGGCAGCTGAATTAAAGCATTACATAATGCATAGTGTAAACTCTAGGCCTACTTCAAGGTCTTATTACTTCAAGATGCATACACGTGCTGTTGTATCTGTTAGTGCTTGCCGGACCGTGACCAGTGCTGATTAAAATGGCTTAGATTGTTACTAATTTGAAACTACAGTATGTCCTTTTTACGCGTTGTGGCAACTGAATTTTGTTGGTACCGATGATTTATACAAAGACTTTTATCACAGGTTTCTTCCATATCAAACATTTATACTTACCTTCAAGTTCGAGTTTACCTTTACTTTCACGAGGAGAGTCTGTGTGTGTGTGTGTGTGTGTGTGTGTGTGTGTGTGTGTGTGTGTGTGTGTGTGCACGCTTAAATATTCTTGATTTTTGAACATAAGCAGTTTATCTGTCATGGAGTTGTGTGTGTTTTCATGTCTGCGTGTTCTTTTCCCCCTCCTTCCTCCTCTCGGCAGTCCGGCTTCAGTCATTTTATTCCTCCCCTCAAAGCAGAAAGCAGCATTGTGTTAATGTTCAGAACTTTGCCAGGTTTTTTGTTTGTTTGTTGTGCTTCTTTAATTTAGGTTTGTTGTTTGTTTAAAACACTCAAACATACGCACACATTCACACGCACACTTTTACTTTTTAAGTTATAATAAGTATTGCATTCAGCCACGGTTTTTTTTCTCAGTTGATATTCTGATTTTTGCCATTTTTTTGTGTAATTTGTTTTTGTTGTGCTTGTTTGATGTAGGTTTGGTGTTGTTTGTCGTTGTTTGTTTAACACACACTCAAACACACACTAACCAGACACACACACACACCACCACCACCACCACCACTACAAGAATAGGTTTACACTCACTTTTTCCTCCACGTTTTAATTTTGGCAATATCATTAACCCAGGATTGCAAAGCAGGGATCATTTGTCAATTTCATAACAACGTACATACAATTTCAGCTGGTCACTTCAATAAAATGTGCATCATCACAGGTTTCTGCTGGAATGACAGTGTCTTATCTGTCAACACAAAATACACACACACAAAATGAGTGTGATGCTGTATGCCTCCTAACAGATCCTAACTTCACCCTCCAAACCTCCCTGCAGATGTATGTTCTGTGCACAAAAATAACCTTTTAAAATATACAAAATGCAAACGACATTTCTACATTTGTAGTTGTGCTGCAGACCTGTTTACCCCCATAAGTGTTTTGGAGTAATGCTCAGCCCCAAAAATAGTAATCCTGGTACAAAAATAGTAATCATCCAGCATTCGTCGCCAATTACAACGCACATGACAACTGTGTCTGCGAAACGCAATCATGCACATATATCCATCATTCACAAACAAAACACATCAAGTCAGTTTTTGTAGTCATCATAATGTCAAAGAAGATTACATCAAAAGCACATGCATCACTGATTTTTTTTCGTTTGCTCGTAGTAGGCCTTTTTCAGTGTGTCAAGAGCTTCTCTACTGTACTTGCGCTTGCTGAAGGTACTGAACTTGTCAAATTCAGGTGCACGGAGCCCCTGGGGCTTTTAGTCATACCTCAGGCAGCTATCTGTTAGAAGAACTACCAAGTTTCATTGACTTGCACCCAAAGAGTCAAGAACTGCGATTTTTTTACGAATCAATTTTGTACTCGGACCCGGCTGGTCTTGACCTATTTTTGGATCTAAATTTAGATCAGGTAGATCACCACATCATGCACAAAAAGACACGTCACTAGCAAACTATGTCAGACATCATCATGAGTTTGTATAAAACAAAATGGAGGCCGGAATCACTCAGTTGAATCGAACTCCGACCAAACACCACGTAATAACTAGGTTAATTTATGCACTCGCGTGAACAAGAAACTGTCGAGCTTCACAGATGTCGTCGTTGGGTAGTTTTGGGTTTGTTTTACTACCATAGGAGGATTTTTGAACTGTAAATGCACTCAGCTGCAACAAAAACGCAAAACGAAGGCTGTAAGCTGCACTGTGCCTTTAAGTAGCTCAACACAATGATCGCAGCCCAGGGTGCTAACACAGTTTGGAAGGTCAAGGTTTTATAGTATGCTTCACTAACGGGATCTTATAAAAAAGCTAAAACATTTACCACTGAAGAAAAACCATCTCTGAACAATTCAAAATTGTCACACTACTAGTTTTACATTTTAAGGATCTTGCCTAGTGCACATCTTTTTATTATGAAACATTTGTATTGTAAACAAAAGAAAACACAATGTCTTGTGATCTGTAAATGTTAATACAGGGAACTTTATACATTGTTCAAGTGAAGTACTGTACAGCCTATTTAGCTTGTTCATTTTCTCCCTATAATCTGCTACAATTCAATAAACTGCTGTAAACGTGTGTGCCCTTAAAGTAGATTTATGTCCTTCTGTGTGGGCACCTTCTTCTTCTTCTTCCTCTTCAGTGTTCAGTGTTTGCATTTGGATGTGTGCTCTCTGGCCAAGTCTTGTTGCACAGGGGTACGGGTGGCAAGAAAAGGCCACCCTCTCAGAACGTGTTGCAGAGTCTGTTCTTCCTACCCTAGCCACAGTCGCACGCTGTAGGTGCAAAACCTATCCTTTTGATGTGTACCTTCAGACAGCAGTGTTCTGTGCAAAGGCGAAAGATGGCTGTCTGTTCTGCGTGAGTAAGATGGGGCTATGGTCTTGAATGAGCTGGTAGCTGTCTGTCTTAAAAAAAAAAAAAATAGACATCAAAGAAGCTGCAGCACCAGCCAAGTGTTGACTGTTTTCTTTATGCGTAACCTGGTCCTGGCAGTAGCTGTTGTCCATCTGTAAACAAGCAAGATCATTATTATAATATATTGATGGTGTATTTGTTTTACCCAAAAGACGATTAAAATAACATTTAATTTTTGTTTTAGTTATGTGGCATACATGCAGTGGAACGATCATATCTTGTGGTATCTTCCCTCTGAGAAAAAAACTACTATTCAAAATGTACTTTTACATACTTTTTTGTTAACTTAGGCTTTTGAAGATCCACATCCAATCCTGCCACAATGTAGGCACAATCATAGGCTAAAATTGTCAGGGTTATTTACCATCGAACTGTCCTCAACATTCTATGCTGACACACACACATGCACACACACACTGGCACAGACACATAACTTGACTTCACTTTGGAAGGTTATGTGATGCTTAAATCATTTGTCTTGCCACTAGTTCATCACAAGTAACCACTGTGTTTATTGCTGGTATGTGCTTAAATGGAGGGATAGTCTTATCCCATGGTAAAATTTTTTTTTTTTAAAAAAAGCCTGGCAGGTGATGTGAGATGTGAGCCAAACTGTGTTCACGAAAAGCAGCCGGCCTTTAATAACACAAAGCTGCCTCTGTACACAATTCTGCTTTTACACATGCTATCCCTTAACTTGGATTCATACCAAAAATCAAGCCTGGTTTCATAGGAAACAGTCAGAATGTTGATTCAGCATTTAGAATGATAATCTTATTTCATGTACACGCCTTGGCAAATCTGACAATTAAGTAAGCAGAAGTTTTCTTCACGGACGGATTTGCTCATTTTATTATGTAGCAATGCACTTCACTTGGTCACATACACCCCCCCCCCCCCCTCTGTGCACAGTGATAGTTTTAAACAAAGAATTCTGTAAACACAGGGGTGGTCAAATACACCCCCCCTTCCCTCTGTGCACAGTGATAGTTTTAAACAAGGAATTCTGTAAACACAGGGGTGGTCAAATACACCCCCCCCCCTTCCCTCTGTGCACAGTGATAGTTTTAAACAAGGAATTCTGTAAACACAGGGGTGGTCAAATACACCCCCCCCCCTTCCCTCTGTGCACAGTGATAGTTTTAAACAAGGAATTCTGTAAACACAGGGGTGGTCAAATACACCCCCCCTTCCCTCTGTGCACAGTGATAGTTTTAAACAAGGAATTCTGTAAACACAGGGGTGGTCAAATACACCCCCCCCCCTTCCCTCTGTGCACAGTGATAGTTTTAAACAAGGAATTCTGTAAACACAGGGGTGGTCAAATACACCCCCCCTTCCCTCTGTGCACAGTGATACTTTTAAACAAGGAATTCTGTAAACACAGGGGTTGTCAAATACACCCCCCCCCTTCCCTCTGTGCACAGTGATAGTTTTAAACAAGGAATTCTGTAAACACACGGGTGGTCAAATACACCCCCCCCCCCCTTCCCTCTGTGCACAGTGATAGTTTTAAACAAGGAATTCTGTAAACACAGGGGTGGTCAAATACACCCCCCCCCCCTTCCCTCTGTGCACAGTAATAGTTTTAAACAAGGAATTCTGCTGTAAACACAGGGGTGGTCAAATCCACCCCCCCCCCCTTCTCTCTGTGCACAGTGATAGTTTTAAACAAGGAATTCTGTAAACACAGGGGTGGTCAAATACACCCCCCCCCCTTCCCTCTGTGCACAGTGATAGTTTTAAACAAGGAATTCTATAAACACAGGGGTGGTCAAATACACCCCCCCCCCTTCCCTCTGTGCACAGTGATAGTTTTAAACAAGGAATTCTGTAAACACAGGGGTGGTCAAATACACCCCCCCCCCTCTTCCCTCTGTGCACAATGATAGTTTTAAACAAGGAATTCTGTAAACACAGGGGTGGTCAAATACACCCCCCCTTCCCTCTGTGCACAGTGATAGTTTTAAACAAGGAATTCTGTAAACACAGGGGTGGTCAACTACACCCCCCCCCCCCTTCCCTCTGTGCACAATGATAGTTTTAAACAAGGAATTCTGTAAACACAGGGGTGGTCAAATACACCCCCCCCTTCCCTCTGTGCACAGTGATAGTTTTAAACAAGGAATTCTGTAAACACAGGGGTGGGACTCTCTTGTGATGAAAAAAGAGGAAATCCCTTTTTTTCCAGGGGGTTCGGGGGCATGTTACCCCGAATTTTGGTTAAATGGTACATTAAAATCTGTGCAATCTGACAAAAAAGACATTCTCCACACTCCCCAACCTCCCCCCCCCCCCCCCCCCCCCCCTCAAAATTACTATTAGTTATCAGGAGTTTTCAGTCAGCACAATTTAACTCTCAAGCCTCCAGTGTTCTGTTTCATCTCCACGTCTCTCCAAATCATTCAGTCAACAAGTCATAGATATTGTAATGAAATGTGACGCGGAAAAATAGATTACTCCAGCAGAATTCGTAAGTTGTGTCCGCGGAAATCCGCGGAAAAGCCCCACCCCTGAAACAGCACTACTCACTGCATGGTGCCTTTCCCAGAAATAAATTCATCAAAAAATGTCAACTCACAACAGCAAGAGTCAGTGTGTCGATTGTTCATATGTGACAAAGTTGAGGGATGAGCTTATCCTATGTTAAAGCCTGGCCAGAACTGAGACGGTGACGAGAAGTAGTGTGCCTATAATGACACAATGCTTTCTTCGTAAGCAATTAGATTCAACATCTCAGATCTGGTCAGGCCTATACAAATGCCATCTCTCAACTTGGTC
Source organism: Littorina saxatilis (assembly GCF_037325665.1). Lineage (NCBI taxonomy): Eukaryota > Metazoa > Mollusca > Gastropoda > Littorinimorpha > Littorinidae > Littorina > Littorina saxatilis. The sequence continues at coordinate 59,760,665 of NC_090253.1, read as the reverse complement.
CATACAAAAATCATGAACCTGGCTTAATTCTGTACAGAGTGGGAATTTGTTTTTCTCTTTTTCGAAATCCAAAATAAGCAAAATCAGGTCTTAAAATCAATCAATCAATATGAGGCTTATATCGCGCGTATTCCGTGGTTACAGTTCTAAGAGCAGGGATTTATTTTATCTTTTTATTTTATGCAATTTATATCGTGCACATATTCAAGGCGCAGGGATTTATTTATGCCGTGTGAGATGGAATTTTTTTTACACAATACATCACGCATTCACATCGGCCAGCAGATCGCAGCCATTTCAGCGCATATCCTACTTTTCACGGCCTATTATTCCAAGTCACACGGGTATTTTGGTGGACATTTTTATATATGCCTATACAATTTTGCCAGGAAAGACCCTTTTGTCAATCGTGAGATCTTTAACGTGCACACCCCAATGTAGTGTACATGAAGGGACCTCGGTTTTTCGTCTCATCCGAAAGACTAGCACTTGAACCCACCACCTAGGTTAGGAAAGGAGGGAGAAAATTGCTAACGCCCTGACCCAGGGTCGAACTCGCAACCTCTCGCTTCCGAGCGCAATTGCGTTACCACTCGGCCACCCAGTCCAAGTCCAAATGGAGCAAGTCTTAAAATGGGAGTGAATTTACAGATGTTATGAACAAGAAGTCTGCGAAAACAGGGTCATTAATAGGAAGGAGTCTTAGATTGGGGTGTCTTAAAAGGGGCAGGGGTGGAGGCCACTGTAATGACCATGAAATAATCAAAATAATACTATCAGTCATCTTATTCTCTACCAAATTTCTAGAGGTCAAGACAATGATACAGATTATTTACTTGTGTCACTGTTAGTGTCATTCTATGAATAACAGACCGATAGAAAGAGAGCTCTGTGTCTTGTACCTGGGTTCGTGCTCAGTTGCTTGAAAATTGACTTGTCAGAGGTTCTTCTTCAGCCTTACACCAGCCTACAGCGGTAGCTTCTACTTCACCAAACTTTGTTCTGAAACAAAATAAATAAAACACATCTTCAGGGTCAAGCATATGTATCAAATCATGATCACACAATTAAACCTTCTTCTTTGGTCAGTACTATTGAAGATTTGTTAATTGTTTCTTGTTCACAAAAGCACTAATCAAAAAATTGCTCCAGGGGCCTGCAACGCAGTACAATATATTACCTTACTGGGAGAATGCAAGTTTCCAGTACAAAGGACTTAACATTTCTTACATACTGCTTGACTAAAATCTTTACAAACATTGACTATATTCTATACAAGAAACACTTAACAAGGGTAAAAGGAGAAACAGAATCCGTTAGTCGCCTCTTACGACATGCTGGGGAGCATCGGGTAAATTCTTCCCCCTAACCCGCGGGGGGTTGTACAAGATAATGAAATAGAGTGAATTTTGAAGTGCATTCATAATTAAAGCCCAATCATGTGGTTTAACCTACCTAGTCTTGAAAAGCCTGTCCGAGGAAACAGATCAAGCACCCTTCCGCAGACCTTCCTGACGGAAGAGTCTTGGTTGTAACCGCTCACTTTCTAAAGTAGTCCATAAGCAGTTCCATGTGCCTATGTTATCACTGTAACCAGCTCCTTTGTGTACCTGTGATCTGGATGAGCTGCAACACATAAAACTTTCATATGAACACTATGTCAAGTATACCAGTTAGCATCCATCAAACACTGACTGACTGAGGAGCATCACAAGATCTGTTCTAAGGAGGTAACAACTATTGTCACAAAGTGTTTATGATACAGCTGCAGGCACATGGCACTGAGTGGTCAATTGGTGAGGGGGGGGGGGGGGGGCAGAAGTTCTGCTCAGTCTTGTCTGCTGATACTACACTTTGTGGTGGTGTAAGGCAGGGAATCACACCCCAACCACTGGCCCCGCCCACCTGGTGTCGAGTGCCTGTGGATACATCAGTCCCAGTCATGGCTGGCCCCCGGTTGACAACTGCCATGTACGTCATGTACGGGTACATTTACTTTGCAGTACAGATTAGTTTTCAATAGCAATGACATCATGGACGCACACCTGCCCAACGCAGACAAGGACAGCAAAATCAGGGACCAAACGTGATAAAGAGTAACTAATCGTCACAAACATCAAAATGCTTTGCATTTCTTGACCAGATAACAATCATTTCTGGGCAATTGAAGATTATTATTCCACCTACAGGCTATCACCCCCATGGCTGTTACTTGTAACACATTTCATTTCTTAAAATATGTTTTGTAAAGTAATACTGTAGTTAATAGATTTCTCTGAAAGGCACATTCCTTCTCATGAAAACAATTTGGCTCACCGTCTAAGATCTGGTCAGGCTTTAAAATGGGATAAGACATGATCTCTTAACTTGTTCACATACCCACAATGAACGGTCTGGTTGCTCTCTGCGCCAAGTGCGATTGTGTTATGAATAAATGCTGTAAAAGCTACAACTGTACTAGCTCATTTAAAAAAAAAATCACAAAATGTCACTTCACCACAGCAAGCAAACAGTGTGTTTATTTCTGGTATAGAACAGACACACACATACACACACACACACACATACACCAAAGCAACACAAAAGCCCAAAACATGCCTACCATCTAAATGAGGAATCCAGTTCCAACTGTCTTCTGCCAATATAACACTGCCAGAGACACCATGGTGTAGAAAGTCAGTTTAAAGAGAGACTACCTGAAAGAAAAATGATACAATAATAATAAAACACCCAGTGCAATAGACATATTTGCTCGTTAAAGGCTTACTTTACCATGTAAAAACATTTTGCTTCACAGTCTCAGATCTTGTCAGGCTTTTACTTGGGATAAGATCATCCCTCTACTTGGACGAATAGCAACATAGATCAGCTTGAATGCTCTCTGTGCAGAGTGGTTTTTGTTTGTTTGTTAAAGAATTAGTTTTGTTAGCTACACTGGTACCTTTTTGTGAAAATATTTCATCACACATTTTAACTCACCACAGCAAGCAGTCACTGAATATATAATTTTTTTGTATGTGGCCAAGATGAGGGATTCCATGTTAAAGCATAGCCACATTATACTGTAGTGACAAGGCAAGTGGGCCTTTAAATTGTAAACTGATATATTGTGCATTTTGACTTCTTCATAAATTATAACCCTGATGCAGGCAGTCATCAGTACATGTAGTGGTTTAGTCCCTTGAATGAGAAAAGAATGACTTTGCAAGAAAGAAACTCGGAGTCAAAGTCAAAATACCCTTTAAATTACATTTACAAACTATAGATTCCACAGGGTTTGAAGTTAGAAAGCTCTGAAAATAACTCTGCTATTTGAAATTGACTAATAGTATTAACTTATACCGCCATACATGATACACATGTACAGACAAATGAACTAAGGCTTGTGAAGATCCATAATCCTGCTACACAAAGACACAATCATTCAGAGGTTGAAATTGCCAGGGTCATTTTCCATCCCCATGTAGCCTGGATTTAATTACTGGCATGTTTTTCAGTTAAAGAGATGTGTCACTCAGAATGACAGGAGATGGTTCACTCAATGCAGAGCATAATATAACATTGATTTCTTCATGCCATCTGATTTGCAGTTGAATTCACAGGGCGAGAAAAATTCTAGACTGTCCTCAACATTCTATGCTGACTGTAAATTGTAATTATATAATACATCCACCCTAGCTAACTGGTACACTAATCACTTGCTCTGGCTTACTTCTTTTTCCAACATAATAAATCTGTTATTTGTACTTTAGCCTTTTGTGGTAAAATATTCTCATTACCACCAGTTGCACTCACAAGCTATTGCACTAGTGTATTTTGGAAATGATCAAAGGACTTACTTGTGTTCTACAACAGCACCATGTCAGTGTTGCGGGAAGAATGAGGCAGGGCTTGGTAATAACTGAGACCTGCAAGTAAACAGAACATATTTAGAATCCCAGCATGTGTTATAATTTGTGTATATTTATATTATAAGGTCTTACATTGCAATAACAAACACACACACACACATGCACACACTCATTCAATGTGCTCTATGTGCTAAGAATAAGAGTGATTGTTTAATGAATTAACGCTGAAGAAGCTACTACAGTCGAACTCGCTTAAGACGAATCACTGGGGATCGGAAAAAAAGTTCGTCTTAACCAAAATTCGTATTAAGAAAATTGATCGATTTTTATTTTATTTTTTTTTATTTTTTTTTTTTAAGTCTTGTACATTTTATGGTGTTTCAATTTGTTTCTTTCGCAACTTTCATGCTGCTTCGCGTTTAGACAATAAAGTGACATATTCAGGTACATGTTCATGTGTGTCTCATGTTGAGTGATGATTGTTGAGTTTGAGTGAGAACACAGATGTTTCATCCAGTTGTTACGTTTTTGGTCACACACACGCGCACACACTGACACTGTCCACATTCGCGGTGTTCCTATCATTTGTCCGGAATCACTTACCTTGGCGACGGGTAGCAAACCTTGGCCAATTTAGTTTTTTGTTTTTTTGTTGCAACATGATGTTCAAATCCAAATCGAAAGCACTGACTGACTGATAAACTATCGCGAACCGGCGAACGCAAACGTTGAGAGTGTGGTTTCCCTTGTCCAAGGGAAACCACTCTGGCATCTATATTTTTTGGAAATGGCTTCCGTTCGATGTTTCGTTTTTGGTATTCGCGAAGGAAATAAACGTCAGTCAGTCATTCATGTT
>NC_090253.1:59750958-59753458 GCF_037325665.1 Littorina saxatilis | reverse complement strand
ACTACCATGCGCAGCAGTGCGCAGACAAACTCCGCGGATAATTGTGTCGCTACGGGCTTTTATCGAGGCAAGCTTTTCACACGTGCTCCTTATCCACGTGTGTCAGCCACACCTCTCGCGTGATTGGTCTATTTTAGAGTCAGGTGGGAAAGTTTGCTTCAACCCATACCAACCCGACAGGGTGTTTTCCGAACATCGACTATTACCTTGAAAACCGGCATCACTGTATTGATGTGGTCACCTTGGTTATGTAGCCAGTTGAGGTACGCTGAGAGATGTAGCGTACTCGACGAGTCCAAATGTAAGTCGACTGCCTTATTTTATATGTCCTTATGTACATGTAACATAGTACATAGAAACAGACTTTTTCGTCAGCTGATGTCACGTCATTATCTTCAGAATATCAGCTGAACCAAGTCAACGTCTGCAAGACATCAAAACCCCTGAAAACATGGACACACATCTTTCCGTGGTTGCTCCTGCTGATGAAGCGACCAAGAGAATTGGGACCAGCGATGTAAGTGCCGTTAAACAGCCCCCGGCAGTTGGCAGCAAGACCGAGAGTGGGAACGCCGAGCCTGTCTTTCATTTCCGTGTCAAGGCCTCCACCGAGGAACATCTCAACAACCTACGCAACATGCCCATGAGAGAGGATGACGTCATCATTGCTGCGTACGCCAAGTCAGGTAACGGTAGTTTCACTGAAGTGTATCTGTTCACAAGAACGGTAACTTTTTGGAACGTTTGTTATTGTCAAAAACACGTTACATTCACAGTAATATCGACCCAACGGTCTTTTAGACAAACAATTATTTACAAAAAGACCGCTGGGTCGATACATTTGTGAATGTAACGTATTTTTGTCAATAACAAACGTTCCAACAACTTACCTTTCTTGTTTTTTGATTCTGAAAATTGGAACGTTGGCAGTTTTTGTGTTTTTGGATTTGTGTATCTGTTCAATAGAAAAACAAAGCAAGATAGGTAATCAAAGTTAGTGAAAGCTGAATTATTGACAAAACGAAACATTCATATGAACTTCGATTTGTTGGTCTTTAAAGCGGACGAACTTGAACAGGATGAAAGTCGCTTGTTCATTTCAATGCTTGTCAATTCTCTCAGGTGCCAGGAGAAAGGTTCCGTATAACTCTCGCTTACTCCATTACACATGTCGTATGCATAAAGCGCGCTTACTTCCCCTGGTTATTGGACGAACAACAGACACATCAAAATGACTTGCGATAACTAAGCTGTGAATATGTAGACATTTTATGTACGTTTTTATACCACTTTGCTTTGCCATTTTTACGTGAATTTGTTTTTTCGTATACATGATCATATATAACTTTTGAAACCTATTGGTAGTTTTTAGTCTCGGTTACCTGTACCAGTCGACAATGGGACTTTAACTTGTATAGGGCTCTCGATCTGTATGGGATAAACGAGATTAGTTAGTTAATTGTTAATGTTGCCAAATTCGCCTTTGTGTCCGTCGTTCGCAAATCAAAGCAAACGTCGACAAAAAAAACCCAGCAACTCAATCAATCAATCAATCAACCAATCAATGAATGAATGAATGAATGAATCAATCAATCAATCAATCAACCAATCAATCAATCAATGAATGAATGAATGAATGAATGAATGAATCAATCAATCAACCAATCAATGAATGAATGAATGAATGAATCAATCAATCAATCAATCAAAGCTCATTAGCTAATGTGCTTCATGTCCACCTTTATTCAAGAATGATACACAACTTTGAGTCGTTGGAGTTTCTTCAAGGGACAGAGTCGTTGCGGCAAGGGACAGTGGGCCTCTTCAGTAAACATGGAATTCAGCTTATACTCAGAATGACTCTCGGGTGCTGTTCGTTTAAAAGACTGATATGAGAGACGTAATTAATTGTCGGAACTGCTAGTGTCACTTTAAAACAAGAAGAGCAAACGCTCGATCGAGTCACTTTCGCAGTTCTGAATATTATATGAGGCATCAGATGGACAGGAAGAAATTGCTATTCACAACACAATACAGATGTAAATAATTTGATGTAAAGAATAATCCTATAAAGTTTGAATCAAATCCGATGAATAGTTTCAGAGATATGATATTTCAATTTTTTTCCTTCAAGACATACCTGTGACCTTGAAAAAGGTCAAAGGTCACCAAAGCAGACGTCAAAGTGTAGAGGTCACTGGGAGTCACGTTCACATAAAATTTGAGCCCGGTCACTTTTATAGTTTCCGAGAAAAGCCCAACGTTAAGTTGTGTACGTGTTGCCGAACAGAAAAGGCTAGTTATCTCCCTTGTTTTTCTGATAACGTTCGTAAAAGGCTACAGATGTAAATACTTTGATGTAAAGAATAATCCTACAAAGTTTCAATCACATCCGATGAACTTTGTCAAAGATATAAAATGTCTAATTTTTCCTTTGACGCTGACCTGTGACCTTGAAAAAGGTCAAAGGTCAACGAAACCATCGTTAAAGTGTAGAGGT
>NC_090253.1:59515958-59745958 GCF_037325665.1 Littorina saxatilis | reverse complement strand
GATGCTGCCATAGCAGAACACCTAAAAAACTCTATGCTTGCCAGGAAACTGAGATACGCATTGTAAAATGTTGCAAAGGGAATAGTAAAATCATTCCTCACAAGTTTGTTTTCTTATGAGATTCGTGTGAACAGAACTATCATTAAAAGTAATCATGTGTTTGTGAATAAAACTGTGGAATCAGAACTCGCTTTACATGTTTGGCCTTTGTACTGGCCATTGAATTGTTGGCATCAAAAATAAGACAGTGTAGACGTATTAAAGGAATTTCGTTATGAAATAATGTTGATATTGCAGCCGTTATTAAAATTGCTCTGTATGCAGACGATATCACCCTTTTTTTTAAAGGATGAGATTGATATGTATTATGCACTTAAAATAATGAATGACTTTTCTAGCTTTTCAGGCTTAAGGATACATAAGAGAAAGTCTGAGGCGATGTGGTTGGGTAGTAGGAAACATTGTGATGAAACATTTTATAATTTTGTTTGGAAGAAAAAGTTGAAGATTTTGGGTGATGATTTTTGTAATGATAAGAGTGCTTCTTTGGTAGAAGATAACTGGACTGGAAGAATAAGGAATATTAAGCGATTGATTTGTGCATGGGAGAAGCGAAATTTGAGCATTGTAGGGAAAATATGTCTTGTGAAAACGTTTTTAATTTCACAATTTGTGTATATTATGCAAGCGTTTGTATTACCTGACTGTGTTTTGAATGAAGTCAATACCTTATTGTTTAGATTTTTGTGGCGAAAAAGAGATTGTAATCGGAAGGCCTTTGAAAAGGTGAAAAGAAGCGTTTTATGTTTTGAAATTGAAAAAGGTGGTTTAAAAATGATCGATTTTAGGCAAATGCAAATTTCTTTTTTATTACAATGGGTTTCACAACTGACAACATCAAATGAAAATAATAATTGGAGTTTCATTCCAAAGATGATGTATTTGCGTTTTGGAAAGCATTTTGAATGTTTCTTATCAAATGTAAACAGTGCAAGATTTAAAGGGTTAGACCTAGTGAAATCACACTTTTGGAAAGCAGTATTAAAATATTGGCTGGATAATAACCACTACGATCGTGGGACAGTCGGGCCGACTTTATTATGGAATAATGCATGCATAACGTATAGTGGCAAAGTTTTATTTTTTGAAAGTTGGATACAACGAGGTGTTTTGGTATTACCTGACATTGTACGTTGGGGAGACATATCATATCAAGACATATGTGATTTGATTGGATATTCGCCAAACCGAATTCTTGAATATAATGTTGTAAAAGCTGCTGTGTCATTATTTATGAGGAAAAATGTTGTAAATATGACTGATGATGTTTGTATTACCTTACCACTGTTTAACGGCAAAAATGTGTTAAGTGCCAGAGAATATAGGAAAGAGATTATTAATATAAAAACAGATGTACCATGTTCCGGAGGATTTTGGAAGAGAAAGTTTAATGTAGAAATTGATGAACGATCCTGGATAGTTGCCTATCAGTCAACACAAGAGACTAGATTAAGAGTTTTACACTGGAAAATTATGCACAACATTTATCCGACCAACATTCTCCTGTGTAAAATGAAAGTAACGGAAACTAATAAATGTAATTACTGTTGTGATGTAACTGATTTGATTGAACACTTCTTTTTTGAATGCCCGGTTGTATACAAATTCTGGAAGTTTATTGAAGAATTTATTTTTCGTACTTTAGAAATTAAGATTGTTTTGAAAGTTAGTGATGTTTTATTTGGTATGCATTTTGTAATGGTGAAAAAGGCAACTATGTATAAATTGAACCACATTATCTTAATCGGAAAGATGTGCGTTAGTATATATAAAAAAAACAAATTCGTTTTTACCGTTGGAAAGTATTTTTAATGGGCAGTTACAGATAAGAAGCATTTTTGTGTGAGTGTTCGAAGAACAAAACGTTAAAAAAAGTTAGCTTGTTGTACTCGATAAGTTGTATTTAATTCATTGTATGAGATATTGTTAATTGTTGTTATTTATTTGAATAAAATTGTTTGAAAAAAAAGAACTCGCTTTACTGTAAACACGCAGGCGTTTCACCAATAAATAAAATTACACATTGCAAATAAGGGTGTGTGTTTGTGTGTGTGAGAGAAAGAGAGAGGAAGACATATAGACAATGAGAGAGAGATAATGAGAAATAGAGATAATTAGAGAGAGGGAAAATGTGAAATAGAGACGAAAGACTCGACAGACAGACAAACAGAGAAAGAGAGAGAGACAGAGATAATGAAAGAGAGATTTTGTTCTTTGATAACATGTCACAAACCTTAACACAAGAAAATGATGGAGATGTTGAAGGGATGAAAAAGGGCGCTCTCTAGCAACAACTGGATAAGCAGAAACTGTGCCTTTCATTTTGTGTGTGTGTGTGGCTTTCTTTACATACAATCATATCAAATAATAAACTTGGGCAAAAAATTATTGCAACAAATTTCAAACCCAAATTAAAGCATTAATCCCCGTGTCATTTTATTAACACTTTATATGCCAGAGAAGGCGGTTCACTTAACCTTCAGGATCACCTTTTGGATTAAATATTTCTTTTACAGGGATCACGTGACCGCCGCTCAAGTAGGGGTACCCTTAAAATCGACCAGACAAAAACGGAAGAGCCGAATGAAAAATCGACAAAAAATCACAATAGGCAAAACTTTGCAACTTTGACATACGAGAAGAAAGTCAAACCAATTATCTACCCTGAACAGATTGTTTTGTTTTGCTACCTTGCGTATTTTGCGTGCCATGCTATTCCTACTGATGCAGGTGTCGATCGCAAGAGCGGTCAAAAACGGGACTTTTTGCGACATTTTTTAGGGGTATCATGACAAAAAAGTCTGCACTTTAGCAATGACTTGGTGGATTGCTTTGAAACTGTCAGAATATTTTACCAACATACTAGAGATACTTCGAGCGAAATGATGGATTGTTACAGGTGTTTGTTAAAATGTTATGCAATTTTTCGAAAGAAGTTTTTAATCTCGTCATAGGATTGTTCCCTTGGGTCCAAAAAAATTATGACTGTGCATGTCTTTAGAAAAATGATTGATACACACACTGGTAAAGTTTTATGTGCGTGTAAGCACTGACCCAAATTTGCTGGACCAGTAAACACGCTACATATTTAAGCGATGATTCTGGTGCCACAGCGATGCCCAGCCAAGCGTGACCGTAGCATGTTTTAAGAGGCACGCAGCGATAACAGCTGTAAGCGCGAAACAGCGTGAACGTTCCATTTTTTCCTCATGTGTTTGCATGACTAGCAAATTAACGCCAGCAGCTACACACAAATGAAACTTCGACAAAATCTGTATCAATCATTTATCTGTAGATATGCAAAGTCATGAATTTTTTGGATACAAGTGAACAATCCTATGACAAGTTAAACAGCATTTTCCGAAACATTGCGTCACATCTGGATGAATAACCGTAACGATCCAAACTTTCGCACGAAGTATCTCTAGTATGTTGGTAAAATATTCTGAAAGTTTCAAAGCAATCCACCAAGTCATTGCTAAAATGTAGTGCTTTTTGACATGATACCCATAAAAATTGACTTAAAACGTTCCGTTTTTGACCGCTCCTGCGATCGACACCTGCATAAGTAGGAATGGCATAGCACGCGAAATACACAAGGTAGCAAAACAAAATAATCTGTTCAGGGTAGATAACCAACACAGTCACACACATCCACACACCCGTCGCGATATAACCTTGAACGGTTGAAAACGACGTTAAACTCCAAATAAAGAAAGAAACACACACACACACACACACACACACACACACACACACACACACACACACACACACACACACACACACACATCAACACAGACAGGCACAAAAACTGAATAAGGTAATACGGACATTCATATTATAATAAACGCACTGAAAATCTCCATGAAAGCAACTTGACAATGAAAATCAATGCATCAGAACACACACACACACACACACTTAAACATAACCATAAACATGAGAGAAAATGCATGATCAACTCTCCTTTGAGGAGTGTAATAATGAATATCATTTTGATTGAAGAATATGGAGGATATGGCGTGGGGGATTGGGAGTATGGTGGTTGGGGGGGGGGAGGGGGGAGGCGGGGGGTGGACTGAAATAAGATTGCTAATCATGTGATGAAGTGTGTAAAGACAAAGTCAACCTAACACCTTTAATTACTGAGATTATTTTTATGAGGGTTTTTATTGGGCTGTTGAAATCGAAGCCAGGCTATGACCCTTGAACAATGGAACAAGGCCAGCACAATTCATTACAATGAGTAATAAGCCGAGGTTAGATGAAAACAACAACAAAATACTATCAATCAAAAGAAGTTACACAACCTTACACTAAATACCTATACCGAGCAACAAAAGAAACACGAATTCTCTTCAGAAATAAGTTTAAGTTACATTTGAAAATTGGATGGAAAGAAACCCGGACATTGAAACGAATTGAAATAAAGGTGAGATGTTCTTCTAACACTGTGATTTGGCATGGCATCGTCTTTTGTTGTCCTGGGCAACGCAAGCCTCGCCAGAAGGTCATTACCATGGCGTATGACCCCCCACTGGTGTTGGTGACAGTCTGACATCGGCGCCTCGTGAACTGGATGCTTTAGTCGATACCATTTCCCGACCAGGTCCAAGAATGTGGAAAAACACAGATTCAAAAGTGTGGTTGAGGCCAATTACACCCCACACCATCACGTTTAGTCCACCCTGCGCATTGTGTTCCATGATGCAGCCATCAACATAACGCTCACCTCTTTTTCTCCATGCTCTCACCCGCTCAAAAACATGATTAATGCAGCGAGGGTCATCATATCAGTGAAAACAAGAAGAGCAAACGCTCGATCGAGTCACTTTCGCAGTTCTGAATATTATATGAGGCATCAGATGGACAGGAAGAAATTGCTATTCACAACACAATACAGATGTAAATAATTTGATGTAAAGAATAATCCTATAAAGTTTGAATCAAATCCGATGAATAGTTTCAGAGATATGATATTTCAATTTTTTTCCTTCAAGACATACCTGTGACCTTGAAAAAGGTCAAAGGTCACCAAAGCAGACGTCAAAGTGTAGAGGTCACTGGGAGTCACGTTCACATAAAATTTGAGCCCGGTCACTTTTATAGTTTCCGAGAAAAGCCCAACGTTAAGTTGTGTGTTGCCGAACAGAAAAGGCTAGTTATCTCCCTTGTTTTTCTGATAACGTTCGTAAAAGGCTACAGATGTAAATACTTTGATGTAAAGAATAATCCTACAAAGTTTCAATCACATCCGATGAACTTTGTCAAAGATATAAAATGTCTAATTTTTCCTTTGACGCTGACCTGTGACCTTGAAAAAGGTCAAAGGTCAACGAAACCATCGTTAAAGTGTAGAGGTCATTGGAGGTCACGACTAAACAAAATATGAGCCGGATCGCTTTGATAGTTTCCGAGAAAAGTCCAACGTTAAGGTGGTGTCTACGGACGGCCGGCCGGACGGCCGGCCGGACGGCCGGCCGGCCGGACGGACAGACTAACACTGACCGATTACATAGAGTCACTTTTTCTCAAGTGACTCAAAAATGGTTTGTTTTTGCCACCAGTTCCAGTTATGTGATTCTGGGCCAATTGCTGGCACTCCACGCCATGTCTTCGGAGAAGGACTTTTCCTCTAGCCAGACAACAGTTTTGGAGGTCTCGCTCAGTCAGTCTTCATCGCGCTGTCTGGCCACTGGTGGGACTCCGGTGCCCCCAATGATGTTCCTGGCAGTGTCAGTGGCTGTATGGAATCGATCTCGAATACGTTGTCGCAGGATCTGGCGATCTTGTCTTATTGCGGTACCGCGAGGTAATCCACTGCGTTGCGTAACTGCAGTGCTTCCAGTGTCAGCAAAACATTGCTGAAGGTGATGGACTGTTAACATGTGCACGTTTAAAGCAGCTGCCACCGCTTCTGTGTCTCCCCCAGCTTTAAGTCGACCCGCTGCTCTCTGGCGTCAGTTTTGCTGGTGTCAATCTTGGCATCATGGCGGTTTCAAAAGCAAGACTGACATCAAGCCTGCCATGGTCTCTTTTGATTGCTAATGCATCAGTGAACACATATCACACCTCAATTTTCTCCTGCTACGCTTGCATGTGCAACAAGCGCGCATTATGTATTTCATATGAAACCTGCTTGTCTCGTGTGTTAAGTCAATCGCAGCATGGAAATAATTACACAACAGCTTCATTAAGCATGCCTGCATAAAACGTTTGTGGTTTGATAATCCTAACTGTCAAATTGTTTTGAGATTTTTTCAATCAAAAATTGAAGAATATTTTCGGGTTTCTTTTGTTGCTCGGTATATAATAAAAAATAAATATAGGCAGATGCGTGTGAGTGCATATTTTTGTGATTAGGTCGTTGATTATGTAACCAGAGCCCTTGAGAGTGTCCGTATCCTCATTAAAAGTTCGCAGGGGGAGGCTGAAGATTGCCGAGAGCAACTATCTTTCCTTTACTCTAGCCTTACGTAATGCTGCACAATCAGTTAGTCTTTGTGTTCTAATACATGTGCCTACATTACTAGTCGACCTCGGTATTCAGAGGAAACCCTGTGTGTTTCTTAGTGTGCTGGATTGCGTGTTATAAGAATATTGTGGTGTATGTTTTGGATGCTAGAATTCGCTACGTACAGTTTTAGCCAGGGGCAGACGAGGGGGGGTGCACAGGGTGCAGGTGCACCCCCCCTCCAGCAAAAAATAAAAAAATTTGGAAAGCTGATTCTATGACCATTAATTTTCTAAGTTCAAATGGCACCAGATGGCACCATTTTGCTTCTTAGGGCCAAAACATTTTCCGGGGGCGGGCATGCCCCCGGACCCCCCCAGCAAATTCGGGCGCTTCATCACATTCGCTTTCAATTCAAAGTGCACCCCCCCCTTACAAAGCAACTGATCCGCCCCTGTTAGCAACACATATTTACAGGACAACAGTCAAGGAGAGGCAGAAGTGTCAACACATGACATCAAGCAAGCTCACACACTTACATTCTGTCACCGACACACGCATGTTCACGCGTGAATTTTAGCGTATCATCAACTCACGTCCCTAAAAGGAAAATTTCCCCTAGATTCATGTTCACGCTCCTCACACCTCTCATACGTACAGTTGTATTCACCATAACTCATAAGAAACAGTCACAAGGTTTTATTTACACTACGATGAACATAACAAGCAATTCTTTCTTTCTTTCTTTATTTGGTGTTTAACGTTGTTTTCAACCCCGAAGGTTATATCGCGACGGGGAAAGGGGGGAGATGGGATAGAGCCCCTTGTCAATTGTTTCTTGTTCACAAAAGCACTAATCAAAAATTTGCTCCAGGGGCTTGCAACGTAGTACAATGTATTACCTTACTGGGAGAATGCAAGTTTCCAGTACAAAAGATTTAACATTTCTTACACTACTGCTTGACTAAAATCTTTACAAAAATTGACTATATTCTATACAAGAAACACTTAACAAGGGTAAAAAGAGAAACAGAATCCGTTAGTCGCCTCTTACGACATGCTGGCGAGCATCGGGTAAATTCTTCCCCCTAACCCGCGGGGGGTAACAAGCAATTCATAATGAATCAACTCAAATAATGCATCAAACTATCCGAACAATCCTACGTCTTACCAAGCGTTTAACTACCCAACTCACTGGTATACCTACCACTATTTACGTATGCCCTATTCTGTTTCCTTCCTGCCCTATTCCACACGGACAGACAGACAGACAGACAGACACGTCAACAGCTCTGCCCCTGAACGGACATACAACTCGACATGACAAGTTGCGCTTTCTGACACGAGCAGACAAACGAACAGACAAGTACAGACATGCTGCGCCTTTCAGCACGAGCAAACGAACGAATAGATAAGACATAGGCTTGCTGCGCTTTTCAGCACAAGCAAACGAAAGGAGGTAGAAGTGAGCGTGCGCGCTTTTCTATTACTTTTCAGCACAACAACTACTCCAGATGGAGCACGCTTTTCAGCACTGCTCCCGACACTTGCTAAGGAGCTCCGCTCACCTATGTAACTTCAGCAGGACCGACGACGCACTGCAGATTATCTCAGCCCGCTACACGTTGCATGAAAGGAAAACAGGCCAAGTACTCGTCATAATCCCTATCGCGGCATAAATAATAGGCAGTGCGTCGTCTGTGCCGCTGAAACTGCGCAGGTATATTCTGCCCATAAGCTGACCCCTTTTATACTCTCTCAAAGACTTCACTCTCTGACCGCTGCTGGCTGGCAGTAAGGAAGGGGGGTGGGAGCAAAGAGTGCTACCCTACGTAGGGTAATACTCTTTGGTGGGAGTAACAAAAGGGAAGGTGGGGGTAACAGAGTGCCTGCAACTCTGGGCTAGTCACAGTAGGGCTCTCCCGCTACAATAGCAAAACCAGTTGACTGGAAAGGCCTTCCCCTATCAAACTCAACAAACAGACTGATTTTTAAAAAAATTTTTTTTTTTTTTACAAAAAGCAGCGTCTGTGCAGTAGAACCTACAACAGAGACACCCCCAAAGTCAAATTCACAAAAGCAAAGTTCACGCGTTAAAAATAAAATCAACAAAAAAATCAGTCTGCTAGAAAGGAACAAATTTTGCTTGTTATTGGAAAGAACAATCAAATTTCTATCCAAAACATAGTATTTCTGAACTTTAACGCTGGAACCTTGCTTTTGTGAATTTGACTTTGGGGGGGTTCTCTGTTGTAGGTGCCACCGTAAAGATGCTGCCTTATGTAAAATCGATCTGATTGTTGAATATGGTAGGAGAATGGATAACCATTCCAGTCACATAACTTGATTTGCAATTAACGACCTCATCACAAAGATATGCACTCAAATGTATCTGCCTAAGTTTGTTTTATGATCGTTATTATATATGTGAAGGTCATTAGAGGCTTCAAGCCAATAACGTTACGCCGGGTTCTATAGATGTACTAAATAGATATGAGAAGGTTGATCTTTTACCTGAACACAACCCTGTCATGACTTTGGGTTGACATTAGCTGACAAGGGCCAATCAGACTTTTATTTCTTTGTAAAGACATATAATTGTGGAAATATATGTGTGAAATTCAATGGTACAAGACTAGTTCCAAAAATACCAGCAAAAATTAACTAAGAATCTCATATTTACTTAGTTGAGTTTAAAGAGAGTGAATGCACACAACAATAAAACTTTAAAAAAAAACTGCATCCATGCAGCTACAATTCACCATGTCTTTTTGGCCAACTATCAACTGTACGTTAAATTAACCTTCATCGTGGGTCGTGGACAACCCAGAGCCTCACAAATCGTCTTTATCTCTGAAACTATTAGAAGTTTTGAATTGAGACTTCATGTTATCTCCAATCACCGTACGACCTTCCTAATGCCCAAATTTTGAAAGATTATCTTTGTAAACAAACAAATTAACGATGACGTAATTTGAACTACACAGACCGGATGATGTGGGTCGTAGACTTTCTTTCTTTCTTTGGTGTTTAACGCCGTTTTCAACCGTTCTGGGTCGTAGACGACACATATGGAATTACGTAAGGAACTTTACGCTGTTTATCCTTATTTGGATGGCGTGGGTCGTGTACGACCCATACTTTTTACGTTGAATCCTTCTTTGGAAAGTTCTTTCTTTCTTTATTTGGTGTTTAACGTCGTTTTCAACCATGAAGGTTATATCGCGACGGGGAAAGGGGGGAGATGGGATAGAGCCACTTGTCAATTGTTTCTTGTTCACAAAAGCACTAATCAAAAATTTGCTCCAGAGGCTTGCAAGTAGTACAATGTATTACCTTACTGGGAGAATGCAAGTTTCCAGTACAAAGGACTTAACATTTCTTACATACTGCTCGACTAAAATCTTTACAAAAATTGACTATATTCTATAGAAGAAACACTTAACAAGGGTAAAAGGAGAAACAGAATCCGTTAGTCGCCTCTTACGACATGCTGGGGAGCATCGGGTAAATTCTTTCTCGTCCCAACCAATATGGGACTCCCCCTAACCCGCGGGGGGTAGCCGGGATGTTAAGTGTTGGCGTGTGTACATAACAAGTGGAGGCATGGTCTTATTCGGTCTAAAAGCCGCGGGGGGTTCTTTGGAAAGTATGGGTCGTACACGACCCACATCATCCGGACTGTGTAGTTTGTTTGTTTGTTTGCTTAACGCCCAGCCGACCACGAAGGGACATATCAGGGCGGTGCTGCTTTGACATAATTATAACGTGCGCCACACACAAGACAGAAGTCGCAGCACAGGCTTCATGTCTCACCCAGTCACATTATTCTGACACTGGACCAACCAGTCCTAGACACTAACCCCATAATGCAAGACGCCAGGCGGAGCAGCCACTAGATTGCCAATCTTAAAGTCTTAGGTATGACCCGGCCGGGGTTCGAACCCACGACCTCCCGATCACAGGGCAGACACCTTACCACTAGGCCAACCGTGCCGGTGGACTGTGTAGTCCGAAGCGTGATCCGGTGAAGGTTAAAAATCTTTACAATGATTACTTCAACATGAGTTATTTTCTTTACTTATTTGTCCTTTGCTTTATTATTTAGTTGTTGAAGTCATAGAGCTCTTATCATATTTGTTTCAGATCACTGTTCATCACTGTTAAGTTCCACGTATCACATCAGCTGGTGATACATTTATCACTATATTGTCCTGGCATTTCAACTGCATTGCGTACAAGAAAAAAGAATTCTTCAGCGTGCGAAAAAGAGTGTCAAAGCTTGTCCTGAATGTGGTTGCAAACAGACCGACCGTCAGAAATATAAAAGCATTTGGATAGGACAGAAGTTTGACAACTTTCAATTCCCACAGTCACCTTTGAGCCTGTTTGCACACACTAGTATGTCCCTTGTGTATATGCCGTTTTAAATTGAGCTGCCGCATGAAAGTAGCATCACAGTGAGGGCACTTATGACGTCTTTGCCCTGAGTGGATCACCATGTGCCCCTTCAAATGCTGAGGCAGACAAAATGTTTCATCACATTTTCCACAAGCGTAAGCTCTTTCCCCTGTGTGTTTTACCATGTGCTCCTTCAAATGTGCAGGTCGTTTGTAAGCAGCAGGACACAAGTGGCAAGTGTAGGGCTTTGCAAGGGTTGTGTCTAAGACCCTTGTGTTTTCAGCAACGGCAAGCATGAATTCAGCCGCTGAGGAGTGATAATGGAGTTTATAATGACCTCTCTGTATATGTCGTGTCAAATTGCCAGGTTTCAGAAATGCAGCATCACAATGTGGACATTTATGTGGTTTTTGCTCTGCATGGTTCAACATATGTTTTTTCAAAGCTTGGCGCAGACTGAATGTCTCATCACATTTTTCACACGAGTAATGTTTCTCTCCTGTGTGTTTTACCATGTGCTCCTTCAAATGTCCAGGTTGACGGAATGCAGCAGGACACATGGGACAAGTATGCCGCTTAATAACATGTTGTAACCTGTGATTCTTCAACTCACGGAAGCTGGCAAATGTTGCAATGCACGTGCTACATTTATAAGTTCTGTCCTGACCATGTGTGGAGATGTGATGTTCCAAACGTTTTGCACGTTTGAACGTAGCATTACAAAGCGGACATACCAGAGGGCCACGTTGTGCATGGTTTAACATGTGAGCCTTAAGAGAGTCCAACTGCTGGAATACAGCTTTACACACTGTACATGTGAAATTCTTGTGTCCTGTATGTTTCAACATGTGGACCTTCAAATGACATGCCTTACAAAATGTGGCATCACACACAGCACAGCTGTGACTGTCAGGCGTTTTTCTTCTGTGTGATAACATGTGTCGTTTCACAGAACATTTCTCAACAAATCTGGCACAACACACTGGACATGCATGGTTTTTTTCTCCTTTATGTCTGAACATATGTCGCTTCAATGTACTTGGTAACCTGAATTTAGCAGCACAGACTTTACATGAATGTGGCCTGTTGCCATCATGTGTTGAGGTGGGAGTCTTTACACCACTGGTTTGTGGCAAAGCAGGGTCACACTGTGCAGATGTATGTGGTGTTTCTCCAGCATGTGTTAACATGTGCTCTTCCAGGAAGCTCAAGGTAGAGAAAGCTTCATCACACTCTGAACAGCAATGATGTTTCTTTCCTTCAGGGTTTGACGATTCCCTGCTGGTGGAACCACACTGGGTGAAGGGCTTTCTGCAAAGTTTTTGCCTTAAATGTTGTGTGAAAAAATCAGGCTGCATGAAAGTAGCATCACAGTGTGGGCATTGATGTAGTTTTATCCCTGGATGTCCGTTCCGCATATGTCGTGTCATAAGGCCCGGCAGTATAAATGCAGCATCACAGTAGGGGCATTTATGAGGTCTTATTCCAATGTGAGTCAACAAGTGCCGTTTCAATTGTAGGGGCAGACGGAATGTAGCGTCACATTTTGCACATCCGTAAGCTTTTTCTTCTGTGTGTGTCAACATGTGGTCCCTCAAATGATTCCTTTGCTTAAAAGCAGTATCGCACAATTGACAAATATATGGCCTAGTCAGGGTCCGATCTACTGTGGTAGCGTTTTCACAGAATTCAGCTGCTGATAGGTAAACACAAAGTTTATTCTGTATATGCTGTGTTAAAAGATCAAGATGCATAAAAATAACATCACAGTGTGTGCATTTACAGGGCTGTTGCATTGCATGGGTCAACATGTGTCTCTTCAATTCACTTGGAAGGCTGAATTCAGAATCACACACTTTACATGAATGCAGTCTGTTACCAGCATGTGTTGAGGTGGGAGTCTTCACATCACTAGTCTGTGATGAAGCAGGGTCACACTGTGCAGATGTATGTGGTGCTTCTCCATCATGTGTTAACATGTGCTCTTCCAGTAAGCTGAAGGTAGTGAAAGCGTCATCACACTCTGAACAGGAATGTTGTTTCTTGCCTTCAAGGTTTGACGATTCACTGTTGGAGGAACCCCACTGGGCGAACACTGGTTGTTGCAGCTGTGACACAGAGGGGATCTGTTCTGTGACTTGTGAAGTGTGCTCCATCCCTTCAGTGGATGAGAAAAAGACAGGACAATCTGATTTGCAATCTTCATCAGATACAGTCATTCCCGGCTCTCTTTTGACAGTGACAACACACCCACTGGAACCCACTTCAGTCTGACATGTGTTGACCTCACTGGCAGGACTGTCTGGCTTGCTGTTTACACTAGATACCCTGGATTCAACACCAGCACTCGATTCAGCCACTGAAGGCTGATCACTGAGTTTAATATGTCCTCCATGAAGATGACGACATTGTAAGTCCCAGTGCTCGTCACATGCATATATTGCTGGCTCTGATTTGACATTGACCGTCAAATTGCATTCAGTGGAACTCGCTTCGTTCTGACATGCGTTGACCTCAGTGGCAGGACTGTCTAGCTTGTGGTTGATACTAGATGCCCCGAGCTCAAAACCAACACTCGATTCACCTGCTGAGGGCTGTTCTCCGAGTTTAGGATGTCCTACATGTAGGTGTCGACATTCTGACTCGCAGTCCTCGTTGCAAGCATTTATTGCTGGCTTTAATTTGACACAGACAGTCCAATTGCTCTCAGTAGAACTCACTTCATTCTGACATGTGCTGACCTCAATGGCAGGACTGTGTGGCTTGCTGTTTGCATTAGATGCCCTTGGGTCAACATCAACACTTGATTCAGTCGCTGAGGGCTGATCCCTCAGTTTAGGATGT
The DNA here is from genome assembly GCF_037325665.1 of Littorina saxatilis. NCBI lineage: Eukaryota > Metazoa > Mollusca > Gastropoda > Littorinimorpha > Littorinidae > Littorina > Littorina saxatilis. The sequence continues at coordinate 59,732,196 of NC_090253.1, read as the reverse complement.
CCTACACGTAAATGTCTTGTTAAAAAATAAGGCCGGATGAAGCTAGCATCACAGTGTTGACATTTATACGGTCTTGCTCCTGTATGGGACAACATGTGTCGCTTCAAATGTTGGGGCAGACTGAATGCCTCATCACACTTTGCACAGGCGTGAGATTTTTCTCCTGTGTGTTTGAACATGTGTTCCCTCAAATGGTGGGATTGCTTGTAGGCAGAAGGACACAGATGACAAGTAAACAGCTTCTTTCCAGGCGCTGAGAGATGACCGTGGCCTTTGGAATGCTCATTGCGTTTATGTTGTGCCAAACGGTCAGACAGAATGAACGCAGCATTACATTGTGGGCATTGATATGGTTTTTTTCCTGGATGTCCCTTCTGTATATGTCGTGGCAGTTGACCAGGCAATATAAATGCAGCATCACAGTGTGGGCATTTATGAGGTTTTTGCCCTGTGTGGGTCATCACATGCCGTTTCAAATTTTGAGGCACATGGAATCTGGCATCACAATTTGCACACCCATAAGCTTTTTCGCCTGTGTGTGTCAACATGTGGTCCCTCAAATGATTCCTTTGCTTAAAACCAGTACGACACAATTGACAAATATGTGGCTTTGTAAGGGAACGATCTATTGTGGTAGCGTTTTCAGTAACAGTCACACTAAATTCAGTTGCTGAGGGGACACCACAAAGTTTATTCCGCACATGTTGTATCAAAAGATCAAGATGTAAAAAGGTAGCATCACAGTTTGTGCATTTACAGGGTTGTTGCCCTGTATGGGTCAACATGTACGGCTTCAATCCACTAGAATGACTGAATTCAGCATCACCCACTTCACATGAATGTGGTCTGTTACCAGCATGTCTGGATGTGGGAGTCTTTACGCCACTAGTCTGTGGTGAAGCAGGGTCACACTGTGCAGATGTATGTGGTGCTTCTCCATCATGTGTCAACATGTGCTCTTTCAACAAGCTCCAGGTAGCGAAAGCTTCATCACACTCTGAACAGGAATGTTGTTTCTTTCCTTCAAGGTTTGATGATTCACTGTTGGAGGAACCCCACTGGGCGAACACTGGTTGTTGCAGCTGTGACACAGAGGGCTTCTGTTCTGTGACTTGTGAAGTGTAATCCATCCCTTGGCTCAATGCAGGTTCAGGGGAGGAGACAAAGACAGGAAACTCTGACTTGCAGTCTTCAACAGAAGCAGATATTGCCGGCTCTGTCTTGACCGTGACAACACACCCACTGGAACTCACTTCATTCTGACATGTGACCTCAGTGTTTGGCTTGCTGTTTACACTAGATACCCTAGATTCAACATCAACACTCAAATTAGCCACTGAGGGGTGACCAAGGTCAGTAGCAGCACTCAATTCAGCCACTGAGGGGTGACCAAGGTCAGTAGCAGCACTCAATTCAGCCACTGAGAAATGACCACGGAGTTTTGAATGCTCTTTGCGTTTATGTCGTACCAAATGACCAGGCTGAATGAATGCAGCATCACATTTTGGGCATTGATATGGTTTTTTCTCTGGATGTCCGTTCCTTATATGTCTTGTCAGTTGGCCAGTCAGTATAAACGCAGCATCACAGTGTGGGCATTTATGAGGTCTTTCCCCCATGTGAGTCAACATGTGCCGTTTCAAATGTAGGGGCAGACGGAATGTAGCATCACATCTTGCACATCCGTAAGCTTTTTCTTCTGTGTGTGTCAACATGTGGTCCCTCAAATGATTCCTTTGCTTAAAACCAGTATCACACAACTGACAAATATGTGGCTTTGTAAGGGTCCGATCTATTGTGGTAGCGTTTTCACTCAAATCCTCTGCTGGTTGATAAACACAAAGCTTATTCTGTATATGCTGTGTTAAAAGATCAATGTGCATAAAAGGAGCATCACAGTGTGTACATTTACAGGGGTTTTGCCCTGCATGGGTCAACATGTGTCGCTTCAATTCACTTGGAAAGCTGAATTCAGCTTCACACACTTTACATGAATGCAGTCTGTTAACAGTATGTGTTGAGGTGGGAGTCTTAACATCACTGTTCTGTGGTGAAGCAGGATCACACTGTGCAGATGTATGCGGTGTCTCTCCATCATGTTTTAACATGTGCTCTTCCAGCAAGCCCAAGGTAGTGAAAGCTTCATCACACTCTGAACAGGAATGTTGTTTCTTTCCTTCAAGGTTTGGCGATTCACTGTTGGAGGAACCCCACTGGGCGAACACTGGTTGTTGCAGCTGTGACACAGAGGGCTTCTGTTTTGTGACTTGTAAAGTGTAATCCATCCCTTGGCTTTTTGCGGCTTTAGGGAAGGAGAAAAATACAGGACATTCTGACTCACTGTCTTCGTCACAAGTATTTATTGCTGGCTCTAATTTCACACTGACAGTCCGAATGCACTCTGTAGAACTCACTTCATCCTGACATGTGGCATCACTGGCAGGACTGTCTGGCTTGAAACTAGATGCCTTTGGGTCAACACCAACACTTGATTCAGTCGCTGAGGGCTGATTACTCAGTCTAGGATGTCCCACTTGTATATGTCGTGTCAAAAAATAAGACCGTAAAAAGCTAGCATCACAGTGTTGGCATTTATACGGTCTTTGGCCTGTGTGGGACAACATGTGTCGCTTCAAATGTTGGGGCAGACTGAATGCCTCATCACACTTTGCACAGGCATGAGCTTTCTCTCCTGTGTGTTTGAACATGTGTTCCATCAAATGATTGGGTTGCTTGTAGGCAGCAGCACACAGGTGACAAGTATGTGGCTTTTCAAGGGTCCTATCTATGGTCCTAACGCTGTCAGCAACAGCTACGTTCCATTCAGCTGCTGATGAGTAACCACAGAGTGTAGGATGTCCCTTACGTTTATGACGTTTCAAGTGTCTTGGCTGCCTGAAAGTAGCATCACAGTGTGGACATTTATGGGGTCTTTGCCCAGAGTGGGTCAGCATGTGTTGTTTCAGATGTTGGGGCAGGCTGAATGTCTCATCACACTTTGCACAGGCGTGAGCTTTTTCTCCTGTGTGTTTGAACATGTGTTCCTTCAAATTATGGGATGTCTTGTAAGCAGCATCACACAGGTGACAAGTATGCGGTTTTTCAAGGGTCCTGTCTATGGTCCTAACGCTGTCAGCAACAGCTACGTTCCATTCAGCTGCTGATGAGTAAGCATAGAGTGTAGGATGTCCCTTCTGTTTATGTCGTTTCAAATTGCTTTGCTGCATGAAAGTAGCATCACAGTGTGGACATTTATGGGGTCTTTGCCCTGAGTGGGTCAGCATGTGTTTCTTCAGATGTTGGGGCAGGCTGAATTTCTCATCACATTTTGCACAGGCGTGAGCTTTTTCTCCTGTGTGTTTGAACATGTGTTCCATCAAATGATTGGCTTGCTTGTAGGCAGCAGGACACAGGTGACAAGTATGAGGCTTTTCAAGGGTCCTATCTATGGTCCTGACGCTGTCAGCAACAGCTACGTTCCATTCTGCTGCTGATGAGTAACCATAGAGTGTAGGATGTCCCTTCTGTTTATGTCGTTTCAAGTTGCTTTGCTGCATGAAAGTAGCATCACAGTGTGGACATTTATGGGGTCTTTCCCCAGAGTGGGTCAGCATGTGTTTCTTCAAATGTTGGGGCAGGCTAAATTTCTCATCACATTTTGCACAGGCGTGAGATTTTTCTCCTGTGTGTTTGAACATGTGTTCCTTTAAATTATGGGATGTCTTGTAAGCAGCAGTACACAGATGACAAGTATAGGGCTTTTCAAGGGTCCTATCTATGGTCCTAACGCTGTCAGCAACAGCTACGTTCCATTCTGCTGCTGATGAGTAACCATAGAGTGTAGGATGTCCCTTCCGTTTGTGTCGCTTCAAGTTGCTTTGCTGCATGAAAGTAGCATCACAGTGTGGACATTTATGGGGTCTTTGCCCTGAGTGGGTCAACATGTGTTGCTTCAGGTGTTGGGGTAGACCAAATGTCTCGTCACATTTTTCACATGCATAATCTTTCTCTCCTGTGTGTTTTAACATGTGCTCCCTCAAGTGACCAGGTCGCTTGTAAGTAGCAGGACACAATGGACAAGCATGTGGCCTTTCAGGGTTCTTATCACTTGTCCTCAGGTCTTCAACACTTAGTTCAGATGCTGAAGGGTATTCATTGTGTTCCGATTCTCCCGGTTTCCAAGTTCCCCATCCTTCCTTTCCCTCTGAATTGGGTGCAGGCAAACATTTCCCAGTCCAGGTTGTGTCATGGCTGAAATCATGGAGCAAACCAGGCTGATCTTCCCCTGCCTCTGTCTTCACCACGATATCACTGTGACCGTTGGCAACAGCATCTCCTTCTGCCGTGTGCTGGGTCCAGGCAGGTGCTGCTCTGTCTGCTCTGACATCTTTGGTGACTGAAAAATCAATGATCCATGCTTATGAGTTCTGTCTACACTGTGTTCATTTAACTGACAATGCTAACAGAAAAGCAAACTACAAACAGACAATTAACAGAAGAGCAAACTACAAAGAGATATTAAATAAAAGTTTTCTGCTGGCACTTTCTATGCAGTCCATGCAGATGCACACACAAAATAAACTACATCAGTACATAATGTCCCTGACATGCAAGCTTGCATAAAAATTAAGATGCAAATGGATCTTCAGACGCACAGTTGTCATTAAATCATTCAATTAGTCTCAAATCAAGGAGTACTGATAGTGATACAACACATACATTTTTTAAAAACCCTCACATTTAAACCCCAAAAAACCCACACTCTATGTCACATTATATATTCGTGTGAACTCTCATGCTTCCTAAACTCTCACGCTCATAGGACAGAACCTAACCGTGGAATGCAGTGAAACGGAACTTGTCAGGTATGAAAAAAACACGTGCATTCGGCACATAAGGGGGAGAAGTCAGTAGGGTGCCTTTCCGAGGCTTGTTTTGGGTCAAAATTAACCCACTTTTTGTGGTATCATTCAAAAATGTACTCGGGTAGAACAAAACAATAAAGGCCTTTTATGACCTTGAAAAATCTGAGGAGATCAGGTCTTAAAATGGAGGTAAATTTAGAGGTTATCTGAGAAACAACTGTTCTTTCTTTCTTTATTTGGTGTTTAACGTCGTTTTCAACCACGAAGGTTATATCGCGACGGGGAAAGGGGGGAGATGGGATAGAGCCACTTGTTAACCCTTAGGCTGGTTGTCGCGACATATGTCGCGCTACTTTACGTATACTGTCACCTGGTTGTCACGACATATGTCGCGCTACTGGCTCAGTCTGTTTGGTCGGTTCCGATTACCTCCCATGGATGTGAAAACCTATATGACCGTTTTTTGTTATTTTTCTCTCTGTTAATTCACCAGTGGCTATGTAACATGTGTTACAGAATTGCACCAGTGTAAGGGTTAATTGTTTCTTGTTCACAAAAGCACTAATAAAAAAATTGCTCCAGGGGCTTGCAACGTAGTACAATATATGACCTTACTGGGAGAATGCAAGTTTCCAGTACAAAGGACTTAACATTTCTTACATACTGCTTGACTAAAATCTTTACAAACATTGACTATATTCTATACAAGAAACACTTAACAAGGGTAAAAGGAGAAACAGAATCCGTTAGTCGCCTCTTACGACATGCTGGGGAGCATCGGGTAAATTCTTCCCCCTAACCCGCGGGGGGGGCGAAACAACTGTTGCTGCCGTACAAAATTTGACGCAAGATGATAAACGAATCACAAACACGGAGGTCATCTTTTGAAAGGTATTACTGTCAGACTTCTTGTTAATGTCTTTTTTTGGTCAAAAATCAAATGTGTTATACTGACCAACAAAAAACAAGTCGCGTGAAGCAAAATTTATACATTTAGTCAATCTGTTGAACTCACAGAATGAAACAGAACGCAATGCATTTCACGACAATAGCTTCATTTGCTGATTACCCACGGCCTGATCGCTTATCACTTGAAGTGACAAGCCATTATAGCGCAGTAGCGTAAATGTATAGCGCATCACAGGGAAGGATGCTTGAAAAAGGCAAAACCACACAATCTCTCACCTCCTGTACATAGGTCAGTCAGATACAGAGGTACAGGTTCCTCAGCAATGTCGATCTCAACCTTGACCTCTGTGTACACTGCTCCGTCGGGTTCCTCCATCCTTTCACGTCACCACTGTCATGTCAAGGCAAGGGGAGAGAAGAGTAACAATCAAAATCTAAAGGAATATATATCAAAAAAGTCTTCAAGACCTGTCACTGACACTGAGACAATAGGGACTGTGGTATTGCAGGCGGAAGCAAACACTGTATTTAATAATTTTCATGAAAAGTATTTTGTTTAAACTTTTTGCTCTTTTTCAATTTAAACACGGCAGATGTATATATATACATATGTACAGTGGAACCTCCCATAAAGACCCCCCAAAAAAAATAATCGACCCACTGAGTTGGCCGAAAGATTTTCTCGGTGCGGATGAGTTACACTGTAACTAACCTCTGAATAGCGACACACTCCTTTTTCCGACGACCGACCTACCAACAAACAACTTAGATCTCTTTACCAGTGAGTGTCAAAGGTCGTAATTAACCAGCACATCCAGCATGCGACCCTCTTAAGTCATGCAGAATATCATGAGAAAGTGTGGTAGTCGGAAGTCAGCAGTGCGTGCAAATCTAGTAGCCAACGGCTGTCCCCACCTCACCTTTTACTTTCACATTTGATGGACCGCCCGCAGGGAAAGGTGGGTGGAGATAGAGAGGGGTGGGAGTTTGAACAACTCAATAATGAAATAGTGGATGCTGCTCTGCTTGCAGAGCCCCTAGCGTTCTTTCTGGCTTGCTTGGCATGCTTATTTGTGTATGCATTCTCTGATTGTGTGCTCGCCAACTGAGTTAATGAAGACCTGAATAAACATTTACAACACTTCTCTTGACTTGAGTTTAAGAGGTGATCAAAGCGCTCTGTTTTAGTTGAACGTCATTTCTAATCGATAAATAATCACAGACAAGGCCAGGAGTCTATTCGCAACAGGTGGGAAAGTGAAGAAAGCTGTACATTTCAAAAAGAAGTTGCCTCCCCTGTGATACAACTCAACTCTCAGATTCCCAATAAAGATCCCTCAATCCTTTTTACTACCGATTTTTCTGGACACTTGTGGACAGGTCGTTCGTCGGGAGGTTTTGTTATATGTTTCTTTCTTATTCAGGAAATAATAAAGAAAACAATAAAATCATTTCTAAATCTGTTCTTGCAAAATCATTTTCCAGCAGAATTTTAATTATGACATTGGTTGATTAATTTCTAAGCTTCTGTTTCTAAGCTGAATGGAAACCCCATAGTTGAACCCAGTCAAAGACTGTTACAGTGTTTGAACAAAATTCCAAAACACATAGGAAACAAGAAAAGCAAATGCTTACACACGACTCGCCTTCATTTACTGTAATGATTTACTGTTTTTCTTGCAAAAATGAGTGATATTCATCATATATACAACAAGGAGCAGGAAGATAATGATCACGATACCAGTGAGGAATATGTTGTTGACAGTGACCCTCATGAAAATTAGGAAGGTAAATATGCATTTATTTCTGTTTGTAAATTAACAAGATCGCTTGGCGATGCATGTGGTCGCCATTTGTAGAATAAAAAGAGTTGATCTGACTGAATTTGATCCTCGAGTTTGACTTGTCTACATTTCCATTGGTTTGTTCATAATTACTTCCTGCGATCCGCCATTTATTTATCATTTATATATACTCTTTATATTCTTGTATCACTGCAAATGGGACAAATTTCATTGCGAAGCTTAAGCTTTCTTCTTTTTAATGATGTGTCTAACTCTAAGGTTATCATGAAACCGGCTACCAGTAAGTTCGTCACACGGTAGATTCGTCACCGGTCCCGGTAACTTCGCCACAGTAACTTCGCCACAGTAGTCCGAGCGCGGCTCTCTCTCTCTCTCTCTCCCTCCCACCTCCTTCCACCCCTCCCTCTCCTTACATTGAGTTTCTCTGCCTCCTTGACAGTGAGGTTGAAGTCATAGGACTCCCTGTCTCTCTCTTGGTCGCGCGTGTGTGTGTGTTAGTGAATCAGTGTGTGTGTGTGCGATGGTGTGTGTGAGTGTTTGTGCGTGTACGTGCGTGTGTTTGTGTGCGTGCGTGCGTGTCATGGATGTGGGTGTATCTATGTCCGTCTCTCTCTCTCTCTCTCTCTCTCGTTGTTAATATTGTTGAACGCGCACTTGGTCGCGCGTGTGTGTGTGTGTGTGTGTGTGTTTTAGTGAGTGTGTGTGTATGTGCGATGGTGAGTGTTTGTGCGTGTGTACGTGTGTGCGTGCGTGTCATGGATGTGGGTGTATGTACGTCCGTCTCTCTCTCTCTCTCACACACACACACACACTCTCTCTCTCTCTCTGTCTCTCTCCCTCTCTCTCTAAAAAATGTGAATCTTGAATCTCTCCCACAAATCAAACATCTGAAAGCATAAGCTCTAAGCATAAACACCCGCCCACCCCTGCCGCTAACTTCGTCACGGGTGACGAATCTACCGTGTGACGAACTTACTGGTAGCCCATGAAACCACTTGCACTAAAAAAAAAAAAAAGGTACCCATTTTCAGTTTTGCAGGCTCCTTTATACACCAATGTTTAGTATACGCTTTTAAATGTAATATGCAGTGCCAAGAGGGTTAACGGGGCTTGTATCAAAAAGAAGTCAAACACGGCACTGGATTGTGAGCTATGAATTTATCACGCTAAAGTTCAACATTACCATAAACGCCACTTTATAGCTATACTCGCCAAATCTCGAGACTAGGAAAGTGTTACGAGTCCCAGGACGGAAAACAGACCCGTCGGACTCTGACCACAGGCGGAAGGTATCGTTCACTGGACCACCACTATCATTGTAAGACAACACAGTGAACGATACCTTCTGCCTGTGCTCAGAGTCAGACCTCGGCTCGAGCGATCGACAGCCTTTGTTTGTGCCAAATCTCTGCATACTGTTGTGAATGTGAGTTGATGCCGAACATTTTCAGTTCAAGTTACCTGCTTTCTGAATGATATGTCCTTTGCACCTAACTTATCTTTTCACTGTGTGATAAAATCAGCAATTTATGAATTTTTGATAATCAAAATGGTATTTGACAGATAACGGAAATCGTCTGGTCTGCAGAAACGGAAACCAGTGAGAGTAACTTCCCCTCTCCCATTCATCTTATCGCCTCAAAGTGTCAAAATAACACGCATGGTAAGGGAACTACTGTTTTGAAACAAGACGGTTTCTCATCATTATCAGGGCTGGGTAATAAGTTTGTTTTCCACGTTAAAGTTTGTGTCAAAATCTCATGCAACATATGGAACTTATTACGTTTTAGCTGTTATGACTCTTGTGTCCATTTTAACAATAGTCACAAGGGGAGGCTCTTTGAGAATTAGGATTTGTGAGCTTATTGTTGCATTATGTCACGTTTCATATTTACATGCATTGTCTTGCCTTGCAGACTGAAACACACACACACACATTTATACACACACAAACACACTGACACAGATGCACCCACACTGACTTTCTAGCCGCCATTTATGTTCAGCTTGTCAGCCACCCACCATTATTCTCATGCAATCGTTAGTCTATTGTTCATCGTGTGATGGGTCAATGGCCTACGATGTGATGTGCGATCGGCTCAAGATTGAATCGCGCGATTGAATCGCGTGTGTGACTTTAACTTTAGACCCCTGTAACTAGTTTTTATTTCCTTCCGTTAAGAGGCAGTTGAAAGGAAAGCAGACACATACACATTCACACTCACTCCCACACTCAGTGACACATGAACACACATACACATTCACACTCACTCCCACACTCAGTGACACATGAACACACATACACATTCACACTCACTCCCACACTCAGTGACACATGAACACACATGCAAATCAAACATAAACACTGAGAAATTGCATGATCAACTCCCTTTGCATTTTCAACTTTAAAATTTAATATGAAATATCATCTTACCATTTTAATTGAAGAATATGGAGGATATGATGTCGGGCGGTGGTGGAGGCAGATTGGAAGAACGGTTGGGGGGAGGAGGATTGAAAAAAGACTGCTGATGATGAAGTTTGTATAGACAAACCCAACCCAACCTTCAATTACTTATATTATTTTTATGATGGTTTATATTGGGCGAGTGCTATTTTCGAGTGGAGATGAAGCTGTGACCGTGAGCAATGGAACAAGGCCAGCACAATTCATTGCAATAACTGAAAGAGTAATAAGCCTAGGTAACGAAAAAAACAACTACTGTACATGTACATGGATTGATAGATGGTTTATTAATTAAGACCATAGCCCTAAATGAAGGAGTGTGTGAAACGAAACTACAAATATCTATACATATATGAATAATATACATGGCAGTACCTTTGGCAGTACTAGATGACACTTATTGCCCGTGTTTGCAAAATATGGCATTTTTGACACAGCTTCTGATTTTTGACAACTTCAAATTTCTTTCTTTCTTTCTTTATTTGGTGTTTAACATCGTTTTCAACCATTCAAGGTTATATCGCGACGGGGAAAGGGGGGAGATGGGATAGGGGAAGAGGGGGAGATATGATAGAGCCACTTGTTAATTGTTTCTTGTTCACAAAGGCACTAATCAAAAAATTGCTCCAGGGGCTTGCAACGTAGTACAATATATGACCTTACTGGGAGAATGCAAGTTTCCAGTACAAAGGACTAACATTTCTTACATACTGCTTGACTAAAATCTTTACAAACATTGACTATATTCTATACAAGAAACACTTAACAAGGGTAAAAGGAGAAACAGAACCGTTAGTCGCCTCTTACGACATGCTGGATAGCATCGGGTAAATTCTTTCTTGTCCCAAACAATATGGGACTCCCCCTAACCCGCGGGGGGTACAACTTCAAATGGACCTATTATAAAACAAAAGGTTGCAATTACAGACCAAGACATCCTTCTAAGTTGGGAAGCATACTTTTTGCTCCGATTGTGTGAAAACACGTGTGCTGAAACAAAACAGGAGGAAGGTGACCCAGATTTTTGCACACAAAAAATGACCACGGGTGACTGTACTGTGCCTTGCGCCATGATAAGGACTGGGTGGCCGAGTGGTAACGCACTTGCGCTCGGAAGCGAGAGGTTGCGAGTTCGACCCTGGGTCAGGGCGTTAGCAATTTTCTTCCCCCCTTCCTAACCTAGGTGGTGGGTTCAAGTGCTAGTCTTTCGGATGAGACGAAAAACCGAGGTTCCTTCGTGTACACTACATTGGGGTGTGGACGTTAAAGATCCCACGATTGACAAAAGGGTCTTTCCTGGCAAAATTGTATAGGCATAGATAAAAATGTCCACCAAATACCCGTGTGACTTGGAATAATAGGCCGTGAAAAGTAAATATTCGCCGTAATGGCTTGAGATTTACTGGCCGATGTGAATGCGTGATGTATTGTGTAAAAAATTCCATCTCACACGGCAGAAATTAATATGTAAATCACCGTGAGCTCTTGTGAGAAGGGGCGATTAATAAATGTCCATTATTATTATTATTATTATTATTTAAGTTATTGAGACATCCCAGTGCACTAAGGGATTTATAGAGCAAATCGAGAAATCATTATTGAACGAAGCGCGTAGCGCTGAGTTCAATAATTATTTTCGAGATTTGCTCTATAAATCCCTTAGTGCACTGGGATTGTTTCAATAACGATATTGTCAGTACCGCCATAGAAAAAAGAAGATTCCAAACGCACATTTTGCAACGCGCATTTGAATAGGCATAACTGTGTGGTCAGGTCGTGTACAGTAAAGATCTACTTTTGTGTGGGGTGTCTCAAGTGTGTCGTGCTTTCGTCACACGCATTTTAATTTCTGTTGGTAAATTCCAGTGTAGCGTTAATCTGAACAGTGATGATCTTTCAGAGAGACCTCATTTGAACTCGGAGAAAGGACTGTGCTCTAGTCTTCATTATTTGCGATTCGAAACCTCCAGTCGAGCTTCGACGGATTGACTGTGCGGAGTGACTCCCCTTGAATTGACTCGAAGCGTGACTCGACGGTTCGCACATTTTCAAAACAAATGTGGCATATTTCTCGTGTTGTATCTTCACTCATCGGGGAGTCTGATACTAAATATGAACGGTAAGAATGCTCTGAACCCTACACGTATTATATCCCCATCGTTTTTTCGTTCACATTTGCCCAACATGTTAATTTGCTGAGCGGGGTTTATGTCGTCTGCTAGGGCAATCGAACCACTGCAGTCTGCACTGACTGAGTCTGCACGCATGAGGTTTGCTGGTAATAAGTCTTATATATGGTAAGAACGTTCTGAACCTTACACGTTTTCGATTACGATTGTTCTTGCCTTGAAATAATAATTCAGAAACCATTCATTTACTGAACTGATGTAGTCGTATTTCTGTGTAGTCTGCTACAGAGTCGATCGAGTCAGTCTTCCAAACTGGTCTAGGTGGTACGTTATCAGAATAACACTTGTGTTTTCTGTTAGCCGCTGGGAATTGTATACTAACTCATCATTTGGTAATGTGGATGATAAGCTACATGCCACTAACACGGCATATGAGAAGAATCTATGCAAGTCGGCGAAAATTAGATGAAACGCAGCGGCTTCTATTTTTAGATCACTGGCACTGGCACAGGCACATGCAATCTGTCAGAAAAAACCCACTTCTGCTTTAATTGAGAAGCAGGGAATTTATGGTCATTTGGTATTGTGTAGAATATAAGCTACATGTCATTAATTAATTCTGAGGATGAGAGCACAGTCTCGCTTAGGCAAAGGGCGGAAGAATACGCTCTGTGGAAAAGTTAGCGCACTCCAAGAGTGCGCTAACAGTTTTAGCGCATCGCCATTAGCCAATCAACTGGTTCACATCAGTCATGTGACACCAGTACTTACTGACAATTATTATTATTATTAAAACCAGGATGTTATTCATTAAGACCATAGCCCTAAATGAAGGAGTGTGTGAAACGAAACTACAAATATCTATACATATGAATAATATACATGTACATTTATTAGTTTAAATTATCAAAACAGCCTTGGCAGTACCTTTGGCAGTACTAGATGACACTTATTGCCCTTGTTTGCAAAATATGGCATTTTTGACACAGCTTCTGATTTTTGACAACTTCAAATGGACCTATTATAAAACAAAAAAGTTGCAATTACAGACCAAGACATCCTTCTAAGATGGGAAGCAAACTTTTTGCTCCGATTGTGTGAAAACACGTGTGCATGAAACAAAATTGGAGGAAGGTGACCCAGATTTTTGCACACAAAAAATGACCACAGGTGACCGTACTGTGCCTTGCGCCATGACAAAACCAGGATGTTAGGTCGATTGCCAGTGAATTGAGTATGTTCAGCAAGTGTAACAGAATGCAAGATAATAATTTTAACAGTTATAAAATGGTCAAAGCGAAAGAAAATGTCACTATTACGTCATTTACACTAAGTAGGATTACATACAGAGTACCTTTCTGCTCATCTACTACCATCTCTAAAGTCAGGATTTGTGCAAAAATATTTTTTTTAAAGTCTGCGATGGATTTTCTGTTATGACGTCAGCATTACCATCAAATATACTGCCAGTTCGTATTTAGGACCAAATTCAAAATATTGTCACCAGTAAGAAGCAAATTAGACATCAGAAGCCCTGGCAAAATATAAACATAAAACCTTATTTGTAAATCCTTATATGCCGGCCTTTTTCAAAGAACAAATTGTATATGAAACTAACCGGGATCCCCTGTAGCGCAATAAGCCAAAATAGATCATAACACTAAAATAACAGCATATTTCATGGGAAAATCCCAGTTTGAATTTTTTTTTTTAACCTTCACCGGATCTAGCGTTGGACTATACACAGTCCAGATGATGTGGGTTGTGTTCGACCCATACTGTCCAAAGAAGGGTTCAATGTAAACGACCCATGCCATCCGAATAGGGATAAACATTTTGCCGCCTCTTTGCAGAGTATGGGTCGTACACGACCCACGCCAACCGAATAAGGATAAACAACGTAAAATTCCTTACGTCATTCCATATGGGTCGTCCACGACCCATGGCCCACATCATTCGGACTGTGTAGTTCAAATTACGTCATCGTTTATATGTTTGTTTACAAAGATAATCTTTCAAAAGTTGGGCACTGGGAAGGTTGTATGGTGATTGGAGATTACCTGAAGTCTCAATTAAAAACTCCAAATAGTTTTTAGAGATAAAGACATTTTGTGAGGCTCTGGGTCATCCACGACCCATGAAGCACGGTGAAGGTGTAATGCATGTAACAAGAACAAAATTATATTCTCTGCAATTGTTGGTTAATACTAGACCACTGGACCAAACAAAACATAGTCATCAATCTAAAAATATTACGCAAAGCTGTCTTTACTTCTGTTGGTGTGACTGTGAATTTGGACAAGTTTTTGGAGCCCTGATGTCTCATGCGGTGATTGTCAAATGAGAATAGGGAAAACGGACTACCGTTTTATTATTCCATTGTGTATCTGTAAGCTTTCCTTTCATACCCAAAACATTTCTGCGCTGTTAATTTTACAGTTACTACCAACAAAATACTAATTCTCAATCATTTGTAGACAACCTGTATTACATTAAAGGTGGTCGTCTACATTTTTGCTTTTTTTCAATAATCTTATGGTTAGATGTCGATACAAAATTATGTCAAATGATGAATGAACCATGGGAAAAAAAATTATAGAAAAAAAATATAGGTAAAAAAAGATTTTAATTTTGGGTAGCGTGACTCACGCCTCCAATATTTTGTTTTCTGTTTGCTGAGAACATGTGCTTTGCCTAAAAATACTGACCAATCAAATTCATGTCACTATGCTCAATAGCCACGCCCAAACAAGTGCAGCAACAGTTTGACACTGCAGACCTGTTTACCCCCCCAAATGAAAATCAGGAATGCAGCTGGTACTTTTCCGTAATTTGAGGCATCTTTGAGTAATCTTTTTTATCAACCATAAACTGAACCAGCTCGAAAACGATTAAACGACACGTTTATTCGCGCGCTACCATGCAAAACAAGTACAAAATTGATAACCATGTTTAACAGTATTGTACTACACACACAGAAGCTCGATGACACACACACACAAACACAAGACACCTGATATATAATATGCAAGTTAACTAAGACAAGTTTACTTTATCTAAAAACAAAAAAAAACCAGTATTCAGGGGCGGAGCAAGAGAGCTAGAGGGGGGGGGGTGTACAACCTGGGGTCCAGGGGTTGGGGGGGTCTGGCTGAAGAATTTTAGCTATTTTATTAACAATTTGTAGCTTATCCTTGATTTTAAACATGATAAATTGCCAATTGGTGTCAGCAGCCACTCATTATTTCTTTTAAAGTTAGTATTAAATAATGGCAATTTATCTTCATTGATATCTGCTCCCGACAACAACAACAATTTCACAGACAGAAAATGTCTTTCAGTAGTTTTTTTTCCCCACAGACTGAATTATTGGGGTTTTTTTTTGGTTGCTTTTTTGACAGCAAGGGGGGGGGGGGGTCCGGAACCCCTGTAACATCCCCCCACCCCCACCCCTCCGCCCTTGGACTATTTACAGTCACTTGAAGATGCATGTGAACAAAACCACCTCACATTCTGTCACTTCAGACATCCTGCATTAATTCGTTTATTTCATTTAAACATTTTGTTGTAAGTTTTTCGATTCAAAGAACTGTGATCTTTGCTATATTGGAGAAATATTAATGGAGATCAGTTTTAGACTCAGAAAGACTTGAATTTCGGCAACAGCCAAGTAACTGATGAGCGCGACCATAGACCTACATCTATGTCTCTGGCGCGACTGACCGTAGTGAGAGATCGGTTCGCAGGTCTGAGAGAATCTGTGGAAGTAGAGACCTAGGTCAAATAAACTCGATGCGAAGCAGGCTCATGTTTTGCCAAACATAATTTCGTGTTTTTGTTTGTTTCCATGTTCATTTGTGTACTGCATTTTGTTAAAACTAATGCTGCGTCTAACCTTGGGACACGTGCCGCGACGCGACTCGTAAACTGACTAGCTTTGTTGTTGCACTGATCTCAAGTTGATCACCAAAATGAATGTGGTTCGCTCTTCTTAAACTTCACCAGACACCGCCACTTGACTTAATAGTTTTGCCGATATTTCTGTACAACTTTCGCTTTTTTGGTTGGCATTTCGTCCCCACAGAGATCGGCCCTATATTAGTCTACCCTTCGGACCAAATTTCGATCTCAAATCCGCGGAATCCGACAAATACCTTGCTGTGCACATGCGCAGAAAAGGCTGTTTCGGTCAGCCTTGAAATCACAGTCCTGGTGACTACCACAATTTCGACTTCGAATTTTCACGCACGAAAAAGGTTCTCTCGACCGGAATTTCCGGAATTTTCGGTAGTATTCCGTAATACCAGAATTTAGACCCCAAATCCGTAATAATTCCGGACAATCCGGGAGGGTAAACAGGTCTGACACTGGAGCGCTGTCCACGCTTTTTTATAAACGCACGAAATGCACGGGATTTGAGAGGAGTTTTGCGCTTGGCATTTTCCAAATAAGGATATCCTACTATGAGTACTACACTGGAATACTACAATGAATGTTCAAACGGCTACACTGGCTTCGTCTTTCCTGATCGAAAGGGTGTGTATTGTTGATATTTGTAGATAATAGACTCTGCATTTTAATGGTCAAATGGCGATTTTGGTATAAAAATGTAGACAAGGACCTTGAAGCTGTAACTGAAAATGTATCAGGGCCAGACAGAATCTATCAGTATCATCACATATATATATGCAATCCCATCTTCTGTGTGAGTCAACATGTGGTCCCTCAAATGATTTCTTTTCACAGAATTCAGCTGCTTACAGGTAAACACAAAGTCTATACTCTGTTGTGTCAAAAGATCAAGGTGCTTGAAAGTAGCATCACACAGTGTGCATTTACAAGGTTGTTGCACTGCATGGGTCACCATGTGTTGCTTCAATTCACTTGGAAGACTGAACTCGGCACCACACACTTTACATTAGGTAATGCAGTCTGTTACTAGCATGTGTTGACATGGGATTCTTTACATCACTGGTCTATGGTGAGGCATGGTCACATTGTGCAGATATGTGTGGTGTCTCTCCATCATGTGCTAACATGTGCTCTCCCAGGTAGTGAAACTGAAAGCTTCAACACACTTTGAACAGCAATGTTGTTCTTTTTCTTCAGGCTTTGACAATAGACTGTTAGAGGAACCCCACTTGGTGTACACTAGTTCTTGTAGCAGTGACACAGAGGGCGTCTGTTCAGTGACTTGTGAAGTGGAATTCATCCCTTGGCCTACTTCTGAGCAGAAAAAGACGGGACAATCTGACTCGCAGTCTTCATCAGAGGCAGTCATTGCAGGCTCTGTCCTGACAGTGACAACACACCCACTGAAACCCACTTCAGTCTGACATGTGTTGACCTCAGTGGCAGGACTGTTTGGCTTGCTGTTTACACTACATGTTTAGGATTCACCACAAACACTCAATTCAGTGGCTGAGGGGGGATCACTCAGTTTAGGATGTCGTACAATTGCATGTCAATATCTGGCTCTAATAATTTGGCTACAACAGCCCAATTGCATTCAGTAGAACTCACTTCATACTGACATGTGTTGACCTCGGCGGCAGGACTGTCTAGATTGCTGTTTGAGCTAGATGTGCTGGATTCAACAGAGGGGTCCACCTACGCAAGCATCTCATCGTGTCTGCCTCTAAGTCTGTCACAATCGACTTACGCAATTGAATGAACCAGTCCCTGACATCGTACCGGAGCACCAAATCATCTGACTCACAGACAAGTACCTGCATGCCACCATAACGCCGTTTGTCTGAGACTAAGTTGAGAATGCGTTGGTTTCTCAGAGGGTCTTTGAGGTTTTGTCGGTGCCTTTTGTCTTTGACCTGTCCTACCCTATCGTAGATATCATCCAAGGAAAATCCTGCTTTTTCAGCTCTGTCTTCAAGAGCACGCTCCATCTCCTTTGTTTCAATTCCATCAGCGTCTGTGTAAACATCGTGATCACTACCAGTGTCAGAGTTCGCACTCGACTGGTCCGGCGAAACTACACACTTGTCAACTGGTGGCACACATTTCAGGTTAGTTGCAAGGGGAGAGTGATCTGCATGAATTTCACGTGCTGAATCGTCACGCGCGTGTAATGGTGACAGAAATGGAATGTGGGTTTGTTAACATTCAATATCATACACATTATCTTCTTTGACAGGTTATTTCTTTTCAGGGGTAGGCGAGAAAAGGGGGGTTTGTTGAAACGGTCCAGCACTTGACTGATGTTGAGGTTGTTGTGGCTGTTGTTTTCTGATGTAAACGTAGGTTATAGCTCTGTTTGCGTCTCTCCGTAGCTGGCTTGATGGCTTGCGACGAAACCGTTGTACTGTACTGTCAGTGGTGATGGCGGGCGGTGTGTTGAAACCGTTGTACTGTACTGTCAGTGGTAATGGTGGGCGGTGTGTTGAAACCGGTCAGGCGCAAGACAACGACGGTCTTGCTCCCCTCCGCTGACACCTTCCACAAAGTGAGCTAATTTTTGACGAGCAGGGCTTCTAGTGTTGCATTCACTGCTGATGGAAGTCTAACAACAGACATGGTTTTAGAGTAATGATGGATTTTAACAAATCACTCAGTTTAGGATGGTGTACACTTACATGTCAACATCTGGCTCTAATTTGACAACAACAGCCCAATTGCATTCAGTAGAACTCACTTCATTCTGACATGTGTTGACCTCGGTGGCAGGACTGTCTAGATTGCTGTTTGAGCTAGATGTGCTGGATTCAACACCAACACTCACTTCAGTCGCTGAGGGGCGATCACTCAGTTTAGGATGTCCTACTTGTATATGTCGTGTCAAAAAATCAGGCCGCAAAAAGCTAGCATCACAGTGTTGGCATTGATACGGTCTTTGGCCAGTGTGGGACAACATGTGTCGCTTCAAATGTTGGGGCAGACTGAAAGCCTCATCACACTTTGCACAGGCATGATCTTTCTCTCCTGTGTGTTTAAACATGTGTTCCTTCAAATTCGCGGAGTTCTTGTAATTAGCAGGACATAATGGACAAGCATGTGGTCTTTGACCTGAGTGGGTCAGCATGTGTTGCTTCAGATATTGGGGCAGACGAAATATCTTATGACATTTTTCACATGCATAATCTTTCTCTCCTGTGTGTTTTAACATGTGCTCCCTCAAGTGACCAGGTCGCTTGTAATTAGCAGGACATAATGGACAAGCATGTGGTCTTTGACCTGAGTGGGTCAGCATGTGTTGCTTCAGATATTGGGGCAGACGAAATGTCTTATCACATTTTTCACATGCATAATCTTTCTCTCCTGTGTGTTTTAACATGTGCTCCCTCAAGTGAACAGGTCGCTTGTAAGTAGCAGGACACAATGGACAAGCATGTGGCCTTTCAGGGTTCTTATCACTTGTCCTCAGGTCTTCAGCACTTAGTTCAGGTGCTGAAGGGTATTCACAGTGTTCCGATTCTCCCGGTTTCCGGGTTCCCCATCCTTCCTTTCCCTCTGAATTGGGTGCAGGCAAACATTTCCCAGTCCAGGTTGTGTCATGGCTGAAATCGTGGAGCAAACCAGACTGATCTTCCCCTGCCTCTGTCTTCACCACGATATCACTGTGATCGTTGGCAACAGCAGTACACAGGTGAGAAGAGTATGGCTTTTCAAGGGTCCTATCGATCGTCCTAACGCTGTCAGCAACAGCTACGTTCCATTCAGCTGCTGATGAGTCTTTATAGAGTGTAGGGTGTCCCTTCCGTAAATGTAGTGTCAAAGTCCTTGGCTGCATGAAAGAGGCATCACAGCGAGGGCATTTATAAGGTCTTTGCCCTGAGTGGATCCGCATGTGTGACTTCAGTTGTTGGAGCGTGCTGAATTTGTCATCACAATTTGCACAGGCATGATCTTTTTCTCCTGTGTGTTTAAACATGTGTTCCCTCAAATGGTGCGATTGCTTGTAGGCAGCAGGACACAGGTGACAAGTGTACGGTTTTTCAAGGGTCCTGTCTATGGTCCTAACGCTGTCAGAAACAGCTACGATCCATTCAGCTGCTGATGAGTACCCATAGAGTGTAGGATGTCCCTTCCGTAAATGAAGGGTCAAAGTCCTTGGCTGCATAAAAGTGGCATCACAGTGAGGGCATTTATTAGGTCTTTGCCTCGAGTGGATCCGCATGTGTTGCTTCAGGTGTTGGGGCAGACCAAATGTCTCGTCACATTTTTCACATGCATAATCTTTCTCTCCTGTGTGTTTTAACATGTGCTCCCTCAAGTGAACAGGTCGCTTGTAAGTAGCAGGACACAATGGACAAGCATGTGGCCTTTCAGGGTTCTTATCACTTGTCCTCAGGTCTTCAACACTTAGTTCAGGTGCTGAAGGGTATTCATTGTGTTCCGATTCTCCCGGTTTCCGGGTTCCCCATCCTTCCTTTCCCTCTGAATTGGGTGCAGGCAAACATTTCCCAGTCCAGGTTGTGTCATGGCTGAAATCATGGAGCAAACCAGGCTGATCTTCCCCTGCCTCTGTCTTCACCACGATATCACTGTGACCGTTGGCAACAGCATCTCCTTCTGCCGTGTGCTGGGTCCAGGCAGGGACTGCTCTGTCTGCTCTGACATCTTTGCTGACTGAAAAATCAATGATCCATGCTTATGAGTACTGTCTACACTGTGTTCATTTAACTGACAATACTAACAGAAAAGCAAACTACAAACAGACAATTAACAGAAGAGCAAACTACAAAGAGATATTAAATAAAAGTTTTCTGCTGGCACTTTCTATGCAGTCCATGCAGATGCACACACAAAATAAACTACATCAGTACATAATGTCCCTGACATGCAAGCTTGCATAAAAATTAAGATGCAAATGGATCTTCAGACGCACAGTTGTCATTAAATCATTCAATTAGTCTCAAATCAAGGAGTACTGATAGTGATACAACAAACAAGTTTGTGCTCTGTACACATAAATTTAACAAGAAGGGCAAAGCCCATACGACTCACATGCTTGACCTTGACCTTTACATGACCTTGACCTTCAGGGTCAAGGTCAAATAACTAAACCTAGCTATGACATCATACACTAAGAACTGCTTTACACATTTTTCCTACCAAAATACATGTGACCTTCCCAAGGTCAAGGTCATCCAAGGTCATGCAACACAAAGCTGTTAATTCAAGACATAGGAAGTACAATGGTGCTTATTGGCTCTTTCTACCATGAGATATGGTCACTTTTAGTGGTTCACTACCTTATTTTGGTCACATTTCATAAGGGTCAAAGTGACCTTGACCTTGATCATATGTGACCAAATGTGTCTCATGATGAAAGCATAACATGTGCCCCACATAATTTTTAAGTTTGAAACAGTTATCTTCCATAGTTCAGGGTCAAGGTCACTTCAAAATATGTATACAATCCAACTTTGAAGAGCTCCTGTGACCTTGACCTTGAAGCAAGGTAAACCAAACTGGTATCAAAAGATGGGGCTTACTTTGCCCTATATATCATATATAGGTGCGGTATTCAATCTCAAAAACTTCAGAGAAAATGTGAAAAATGTGAAAAATAGCTGTTTTTTAGACAACATTTATGGCCCCTGCGACCTTGACCTTGAAGCAAGGTCAAGATGCTATGTATGTTTTTTGGGGCCTTGTCATCATACACCATCTTGCCAAATTTGGTACTGATAGACTGAATAGTGTCCAAGAAATATCCAACGTTAAAGTTTTCCGGACGGACGGACGGACGTCCGGACGACTCGGGTGAGTACATAGACTCACTTTTGCTTCGCATGTGAGTCAAAAAAACACCTCACATTTAAACCCCAAAAGAACCCACACTCTATGTCACATTATGTATCGATTGGAGATTGGATTTCCCTTCTTTGAGTCATGTGACGTCAGAGGCCGACAAAACTTTATAATTTGGCGTTTCAGGTTGACCGAAACTTTAAAGGAACTACAAAACACACGTACGTCATGTGTTTGATTGCATGTGTGTGTGCTGTTCAATGTCAAAACAACAACAAAGTCAGTACATGTTTTGTAGTTCCTTGGAAGTTTCGGTCAACCTGAAACACCCAAATATGAAGCAAATGTGTTTGATTGCATGTCAGTGTGTGTGTGCTCGTTCAATCGTCAAAACAACAACAAATTCATAGTACCTGAAAGGAATTCGATCGATACATAAATGTTATTTGCGTGTTTGACCAAAATATGACTTTCTTTCTTTATTTGGTGTTTAACGTCGTTTTCAACCACGAAGGTTATATCGCGACGAGGGAAAGGGGGGAGAGACCAAAATATGACATTTTACACAGATCGAGACAGTCATTGTTCACCTCGACCGCTAGCGCGGTCTCGGAGAACAATGACTGTCTCGATCTGTGTAAAATGTCATATTTTGGTCAAACACGCGAATAACGTATAATATATTGGTGTGAACTCTCATGCTTCCTAAACTCTCACGCTCATAGGACAGAACCTAACCTAATGCAGTGAAACGGAACTTGTCAGGTATGAAAAAAAACAAGTGCATTCGGCACATTAGGGGGAGAAGTCAGTAGGGTGCCTTTCCGAGGCTTGTTTTGGGTCAAAATTAACCCACTTTTTGTGGTATCATTCAAATATCTACTGGGGTAGAGCAAAACAATAAAGGCCTTTTATGACCTTGAAAAATCTGAGGAGATCAGGTCTTAAAATGGAGGGAGTCTTAAAAATGGAGGTAAATTTAGAGGTTATCTGAGAAACAACTGTTGCTTTCTTTCTTTCTTTGGTGTTTAACGTCATTTTCAACCACGAAGGTTATATCGCGACGGGGAAAGGGGCGAGATGGGATAGAGCCACTTGTCAATTGCTTCTTGTTCACAAAAGCACAAATCAAAAATTTGCTCCAGGGGCTTGCAACGTAGTACTTCTTCTTCTTCTTCGTACGACGGTTGTGTCAGAAACAACGTAGTACAATATATTACCTTACTGGGAGAATGCAAGTTTCCAGTACAAAGGACTAAACATTTCTTACATACTGCTTGACTAAAATCTTTACAAAAATTGACTATATTCAATTACAAGAAACACTTAACAAGGGTAAAAGGAGAAACAGAATCCGTTAGTCGCCTCTTACGACATGCTGGGGAGCATCGGGTAAATTCTTCCCCCTAACCCGCGGGGGGTAACTGTTGCTGCCGTAAAAAATTTGACGCAAGATGATAAACGAATCACAAACACGGAGGTCATCTTTTGCAAGGTATTACTGTCAGACTTCTTGTTAATGTCTTTTTTTGGTCAAAAATCAAATGTGTTACACTAACCATGTTATGACCAACAAAAAACAAGTCGCGTGAAGCAAAATTTATACATTTAGTCAATCTGTTGAACTCACAGAATGAAACAGAACGCAATGCATTTCACGACAATACTTCATTTGCCGATTACCCACGGCCTGATCGCTTATCACTTGAAGTGACAAGCCATTATAGCGCAGTAGCGTAAATGTATAGCGCATCACAGGGAAGGATGCTTGAAAAAGGCAAAACCACACAATCTCTCACCTCCTGTATATAGGTCAGTCAGATACAGAGGTACAGGTTCCTCAGCAATGTCGATCTCAACCTTGACCTCTGTGTACACTGCTCCGTCGGGTTCCTCCATCCTTTCACGTCACCACTGTCATGTCAAGGCAAGGGGAGAGAAGAGTAACAATCAAAATCTAAAGGAATATATATCAAAAAAGTCTTCAAGACCTGTCACTGACACTGAGACAATAGGGACTGTGGTATTGCAGGCGGAAGCAAACACTGTATTTAATAATTTTCATGAAAAGTATTTTTTAAATTATTTTTTTATTTTGTTTAAACTTTTTGCTCTTTTTCAATTCAAACACAGCAGATGTATATACATATATACAGTGGAACCTCCCATAAAGACCCCCCCCAAAAAAATAATCGACCCACTGAGTTTGCCGAAAGATTTTCTCGGCGCGGATGAGAGTTACACTGTAACTAACCTCTGAATAGCGACACACTCCTTTTTCCGACGACCGACCTACCAACAAACAACTTAGATCTCTTTACCAGTGAGTGGCAAAGGTCGTAATTACCCAGCACATCCAGCATGCGACCCTCTTAAGTCGTGCAGAATATCATGAGAAAGTGTGGTAGTCGGAAGTCAGTAGTGCGTGCAAATCTAGTAGCCAACGGCTGTCCCCACCTCACCTTTTACTTTCACATTTGATGGACCGCCCGCAGGGAAAGGTGGGTGGAGATAGAGAGGGGTGGGAGTTTGAACAACTCAATAATGAAATAGTGGATGCTGCTCTGCTTGCAGATCCCCTAGCGTTCTTTCTAGCTTGTTTGGCATGCTTATTTGTGTATGCATTCTCTGATTGTGTGCTCGCCAACTGAGTTAATGGTGACCTGAATAAACATTTACAACACTTCTCTTGACTTGAGTTTAAGAGGTGATCAAAGCGCTCTGTTTTAGTTGAACGTCATTTCTAATCGATAAATAATCACAGACAAGGCCAGGAGTCTATTCGCAACAGGTGGGAAAGTGAAGAAAGCTGTACATTTCAAAAAGAAGTTGCCTCCCCTGTGATACAACTCAACTCTCAGATTCCCAATAAAGATCCCTCAATCCTTTTTACTACCGATTTTTCTGGACATTTGTGGACAGGTCGTTCGTCGGGAGGTTTTGTTATATGTTTATTTCTTATTCAGGAAATAATAAAGAAAACAATAAAATCATTTCTAAATCTGTTCTTGCAAAATCATTTTCCAGCAGAATTTTGATTATGACATTGGTTGATTAATTTCTAAGCTTCTGTTTCTAAGCTGAATGGAAACCCCATAGTTGAACCCAGTCAAAGACTGTTACAGTGTTTGAACAAAATTCCAAAACACATAGGAAACAAGAAAAGCAAATGCTTACACACGACTCGCCTTCATTTACTGTAATGATTTACTGTTTTTCTTGCAAAAATGAGTGATATTCATCATATATACAGCAACAAGGAGCAGGAAGATAATGATCACGATACCAGTGAGGAATATGTTGTTGACAGTGACCCTCATGAAAATTAGGAAGGTAAATATGCATTTATTTCTGTTTGTAAATTAACAAGATCGCTTGGCGATGCATGTGGTCGCCATTTGTAGAATAAAAAGAGTTGATCTGACTGAATTTGATCCTCGAGTTTGGCTTGTCTACATAAATCCATTGGTTTGTTCATAATTACTTCCTGCGATCCGCCATTTATTTATCATAATTATATATACTCTTTATATTCTTGTATCACTGCACTGCAAATGGGACAAATTTCATTGCGAAGCTTAAGCTTTCTTCTTTTTAATGATGTGTCTAACTCTAAGGTTATCATGAAACCGGCTACCAGTAAGTTCGTCACACGGTAGATTCGTCACCGGTCCCGGTAACTTCGCCACAGTAGTCCGAGCGCGGCTCTCTCTCTCCCTCCCACCTCCTTCCACCCCTCCCTCTCCTTACATTGAGTTTCTCTGCCTCCTTGACAGTGAGGTTGAAGTCATAGGACTCCCTGTCTCTCTCTCTTGGTCGCGCGTGTGTGTGTGTGTTAGTGAATCAGTGTGTGTGTGTGCGATGGTGTGTGTGAGTGTTTGTGCGTGTACATGCGTGTGTGTGTGTGCGTATCATGGATGTGCGTGTATGTATGTCTGTCTGTCTGTCTGTCTGTCTCGTTAATATTGTTGAACGCGCACTTGGTCGCGCGTGTGTGTGTGTGTGTGTGTGTGTTTTAGTGAGTGTGTGTGTATATGTGCGATGGTGAGTGTTTGTGCGTGTGTATGTGTGTGCGTGCGTGTCATGGATGTGGGTGTATGTACGTCCGTCTCTCTCTCTCTCTCTCTCTCTCTCTCTCTCACACACACACACTCTCTCTCTCTCTCTGTCTCTCTCCCTCTCTCTAAAAAATGTGAATCTTGAATCTCTCCCACAAATCAAACATCTGAAAGCATAAGCTCTAAGCATAAACACCCGCCCACCCCTGCCGGTAACTTCGTCACGGGTGACCCACTGACGAATCTACCGTGTGACGAACTTACTGGTAGCCCATGAAACCACTTGCACTAAAAAAAAAAAAAAGGTACCCATTTTCAGTTTTGCAGGCTCCTTTATACACCAATGTTTAGTATACGCTTTTAAATGTAATATGCAGTGCCAAGAGGGTTAACGGGGCTTGTATCAAAAAGAAGTCAAACACGGCACTGGATTGTGAGCTATGAATTTATCACGCTAAAGTTCAACATTACCATAAACGCCACTTTATAGCTATACTCGCCAAATCTCGAGACTAGGAAAGTGTTACGAGTCCCAGGACGGAAAACAGACCCGTCGGACTCTGACCACAGGCGGAAGGTATCGTTCACTGGACCACCACTATCATTGTAAGACAACACAGTGAACGATACCTTCTGCCTGTGCTCAGACCTCGGCTCGAGCGATCGACAGCCTTTGTTTGTGCCAAATCTCTGCATTGTTGTGAATGTGAGTTGATGCCGAACATTTTAAGTTCAAGTTACCTGCTTTCTGAATGATATGTCCTTTGCACCTAACTTATCTTTTCACTGTGTGATAAAATCAGCAATTTATGAATTTTTGATAATCAAAATTTATGGTATTTGACAGATAACGGAAATCGTCTGGTCTGCAGAAACGGAAACCAGTGAGAGTAACTTCCCCTCTCCCATTCATCTTATCGCCTCAAAGTGTCAAAATAACACGCATGGTAAGGGAACTACTGTTTTGAAACAAGACGATTTCTCATCATTATCAGGGCTGGGTAATAAGTTTGTTTTCCACGTTAAAGTTTGTGTCAAAATCTCATGCAACATATGGAACTTATTACGTTTTAGCTGTTATGACTCTTACAAGGGGAGGCTCTTTGAGAATTAGGATTTGTGAGCTTATTGTTGCATTATGTCACGTTTCATATTTACATGCATTGTCTTGCCTTGCAGACTGAAACACACACACACACATTTATACACACACAAACACTCTGACACAGATGCACCCACACTGACTTTCTAGCCGCCATTTATGTTCCGCTTGTCAGCCACCCACCATTATTCTCATGCCTAAGAGGGCTGTCACACATGCGACCGAGTCGCGCGATTTACTCTGTCACACAGCCGACTCAGTCGTAGAAAACAGCTACGACAAGTCTGCGACTCAGTCTCATGCGATTCCCTCGTAGCTTTGAGGTTTAGAACATGTTCTATTCCTGCGATCCAGTCGTCAGTCAATCGCAGGGGCAGAGCCAACAGAGCCAATCAGAACGCGTTGCTGCGGCCTTGACGCCGTGACGTAAAATAATGGCGGACAGTGGCGTACAGCGTCTCTTCGTCAATTCAAAACTTTTTGGAAGAACAGTTTTTTACTCAGATATAAAGGAGACGTTTTAGGTGTGTACAGCGGTCGGAAAACATTAATTGCAGCTGTCTGGGAACTTTATTTCTTGCAAAGGCGTAATGCTGAAAGGAATTTTTCAGAAAGGTAGAGCGACGTTCAAACATTTAGCGTCTGCTCTCGCAAAGCGCGTTTGTCGTGTTCACTATGACACGTCACTTCCGCCCCGCTCGCGTAGAGTTATCGTTCGCCAGTCGTTCGTCTATCGTTCATCGTGTGACGGGTCAATGGCCTACGATGTGATGTGCGATCGGCCAAAGACTGAATCGCAAGACTGAATCGCAACGACTGAGTCGCCTGTATGACCGAGGCTTAATGGGGCAGCCACACACGCGATTCCTACGTGAGATTTACCCTGTCACACGGGCGACCAAGTCGTAGAAAATAGCCACGACAAGTCTGCGACTCAGTCTCATGCGATTCCCTTGTAGCTTTGAGCTTTAGAACTAATTGTTCTATTCCCGTGACCCAGTCGTAAGTCAATCGCAGTGGCAGAGCCAATCAGAACGCGTCGTTGCGGCCTTCACGCCGTGACGTAAAACAATGGCGGACAGCGTCTCTTCGTCGATTCAAAACTTTTTGAAAGAACAGTTTCTTACTCAGATATAAAGGAGACGTTTTAGACGTGTACAACGGTCGGGAAACATTAATTGCAACTGTCTGGGAACTTTATTTCTCGCAAAGGCGTCATGCTGAAATGTTTTTTCAGAAAGGTAGAGCGATGTTCGAACATTAGCGTCGGCTCTCGCAAAGCGCGTTTGCCGTGTTCACTGTGACACGTCACTTCCGGAGTTATCATTCGTCAATCGTTAGTCTATCGTTCATCGTGTGATGGGTCAATGGCCTACGATGTGATGTGCGATCGGCTCAAGATTGAATCGCGCGATTGAATCGCGTGTGTGACTTTAACTTTAGACCCCTGTAACTAGTTTTTATTTCCTTCCGTTAAGAGGCAGTTGAAAGAAAAGCAGACACAACACATACACACTCACTCACACACTCAGTGACACATGAACACACATGCAAATCAAACATAAACACTGAGAAATTGCATTTGCAACTTTAAATTTAATACGAAATATCATTTTACCATTTTAATTGAAGAATATGGAGGATATGGTGTCGGGCGGTGGTGGAGGCAGATTGGAAGAACGGTTGTGGGGGAGGGGGGTCAGGATTGAAAAAAGACTGCTGATGATGAAGTTTGTATAGACAAAGCCAACCCAACACCTCCAATTACTTATATTATTTTTATGATGGTTTATATTGGGTGATTGCTATTTTCGAGTGGAGATGAAGCTGTGACCGTGAGCAATGGAACAAGGCCAGCACAACTCATTACAATGACTGAAAAAGTAATAAGCCTCGGTTACGAAAAAAACCAACTACATGGATTGATAGATGGTTTATTCATTAAGACCATAGCCCTAAATGAAGGAGTGTGTGAAACGAAACTACAAATATCTATACATATGAATAATATACATTTATTAGTTTAAATTATCAAAACAGCCTTGGCAGTACCTTTGGCAGTACTAGATGACACTTATTGCCCTTGTTTGCAAAATATGGCATTTTTGACACAGCTTCTGATTTTTGACAAAACAAAAACAAAAAGTTGCAATTACAGACCAAGACATCCTTCTAAGATGGGAAGCAAACTTTTTGCTCCGATTGTGTGAAAACACGTGTGCATGAAACAAAACAGGAGGAAGGTGACCCAGATTTTTGCACAAAAAAAATGACCACGGGTGACCGTACAGCTGTGCCTTGCGCCATGACAAAACCAGGATATAAGGTAGATTGCCAGTGAATTGAGTATGTTCAGCAAGTGTAACAGAAAGCAAGATAATAATTTTAACAGTTATAAAATGGTCAAAGCAAAAGAAAATGTCACTATTACGTCAATTACACTAAGTAGGATTACATACAGAGTACCTTTCTGCTCATCCACTGCAATCTCTAAAGTCAGGATTTGTGCAAAAATATTTTTAAAAAAAGTCTCCGATGGATTTTCTGTTATGACGTCAGCATTACCATCAAATATACTGCCAGTTCGTATTTAGGACCAGATTCAAAATATCGTCACCAGTAAGAAGCAAATTAGACATCAGAATCCCTGGCAAAATATAAACATAAAACCTTATTTGTAAGTCCTTATATGCCGGCCTTTTTCAAAGAACAAATTGTATATGAAACTAACCGGGATCCCCTGCAGCGCAATAAGCCAAAATAGATCATGACACTAAAATGACAGCATATTTCACGGGAAAATCCCAGTTTGAAATTTTTTTTTAACCTTCACCGGATCACGCGTTGGACTATACACAGTCCAGATGATGTGGGTCGTGTTCGACCCATACTGTCCAAAGAAGGGTTCAATGTAAACGACCCATGCCATCCAAATAGGGATAAACGTTTTGCCGCCTCTTTGCAGAGTATGGGTCGTACTTGACCCACGCCATCCGAATAAGGATAAACAACGTAAAATTCCTTACGTCATTCCATATGGGTCGTCCATGACCCACATCATTCGGACTGTGTAGTTCAAATTACGTCATCGTTTATTTGTTTGTTTACAAAGATAATCTTTCAAAAGTTGGGCACTGGGAAGGTCGTATGGTGATTGGAGATTACCTGAAGTCTCAATTAAAAACTCCAAATAGTTTTTAGAGAAAGACATTTTGTGAGGCTCTGGGTCATCCACGACCCATGAAGCACTTTCTTTCTTTCTTTATTTGGCGTTTAACGTCGTTTTCAACCATTGAAGGTTATATCGAGATGGAGGGAAGGGGGTAGATGGGATAGAGCCACTTGTCCATTGTTTCTTGTTCACAAAAGCACTAATCAAAAATTTGCTCCAGGGGCTTGCAACGAAGTACAATATATTACCTTACTGGGAGAATGCAAGTTTCCAGTACAAAGGACTTAACATTTCTTACATACTGCTTGACTAAAATCTTTATAAACATTGACTATATTCTATACAAGAAACACTTAACAAGGGTAAAAGGATAAACAGAATCCGTTAGTCGCCTCTTACGACATGCTGGGGAGCATCGGGTAAATTCTTTCTCGTCCCTACCAATATGGGACTCCCCCTAACCCGCGGGGGGCCCCATGAAGCACGGTGAAGGTTAATGTAATGCTTGTAACAAGAACAAAATTATATTCTCTGCAATTGTTGGTTACTACTAGACCACTGGACCAAACAAAACATAGTCATCAATCTAAAAATATTACGCAAAGCTGTCTTTACTTCAGTTGGTGTGACCTTGAATTTGGACAAGTTTTTGGAGCCCTGATGTCTCATGCGGTGGTTGTCAAATGAGAATAGGGAAAACGGATTACCGTTTTATCATTCCATTGTGTAACTGTAAGTGAAAAAACTGTCTTCTTTCCTTTAATACCCAAAACATTTCTGCGCTGTTCATTTTACAGTTACTACCAACAAAATACTAATTCTCAATAATTTGTAGACAACCTGTATTACATTAAGCTGTAACTGAAAATGTATCAGGGGCAGACAGAATCTATCAGTATCATCACATATATATTGCAATCCCATCTTCTGTGTGAGTCAACATGTGGTCCCCCAAATGATTTCTTTTCACGGAATTCAGCTGCTTACAGGTAAACACAAAGTCTATACTTCGTTGTGTCAAAAGATCAAGGTGCTTGAAAGTAGCATCACACAGTGGGCATTTACAAGGTTGTTGCACTGCATGGGTCACCATGTGTTGCTTCAATTCACTTGGAAGACTGAACTCGGCACCACACACTTTACATTAGGTAATGCAGTCTGTTACTAGCATGTGTTGACATGGGATTCTTTACATCACTGGTCTATGGTGAGGCATGGTCACATTGTGCAGATATGTGTGGTGTCTCTCCATCATGTGCTAACATGTGCTCTCCCAGGTAGTGAAACTGAAAGCTTCAACACACTTTGCACAGCAATGTTGTTCTTTTTCTTCAGGCTTTGACAATAGACTGTTAGAGGAACCCCACTTGGTGTACACTAGTTCTTGTAGCAGTGACACAGAGGGCGTCTGTTCAGTGACTTGTGAAGTGGAATTCATCCCTTGGCCTACTTCTGAGCAGAAAAAGACAGGACAATCTGACTCGCAGTCTTCATCAGAGGCAGTCATTGCAGGCTCTGTCCTGACAGTGACAACACACCCACTGAAACCCACTTCAGTCTGACATGTGTTGACCTCAGTGGCAGGACTGTTTGGCTTGCTGTTTACACTACATGTTTAGGATTCACCACAAACACTCAATTCAGTGGCTGAGGGGGGATCACTCAGTTTAGGATGTCGTACAATTGCATGTCAATATCTGGCTCTAATAATTTGACAACAACAGCCCAATTGCATTCAGTAGAACTCACTTCATACTGACATGTGTTGACCTCGGCGGCAGGACTGTCTAGATTGCTGTTTGAGCTAGATGTGCTGGATTCAACAGAGGGGTCCACCTACGCAAGCATCTCATCGTGTCTGCCTCTAAGTCTGTCACAACCGACTTACGCATTTGAATGAACCAGTCCCTGACATCGTACCGGAGCACCAAATCATCTGACTCACAGACAAGTACCTGCATGCCACCATAACGCCGTTTGTCTGAGACTAGGAGCACCAAATCATCTGACTCACAGACAAGTACCTGCATGCCACCATAACGCCGTTTGTCTGAGACTAGGAGCACCAAATCATCTGACTCACAGACAAGTACCTGCATGCCACCATAACGCCGTTTGTCTGAGACTAAGTTGAGAATGCGTTGGTTTCTCAGAGGGTCTTTGAGGTTTTCTCGGTGCCTTTTGTCTTTGACCTGTCCTTCCCTATCGTAGATATCATCCAAGGAAAATCCTGCTTTCTCAGCTCTGTCTTCAAGAGCACGCTCCATCTCCTCCTCGTCTTGTCCCCCTTCAGTGCCTCCCCCCCCGTGAGTCACTCCCACAGCCTCCCCTTTGTTTCAATTCCGTCAGCGTTGGTTGGTTGGTTTTTGGGGTTTAATGTCTCTTCAGCAGATGCTAGCTGCTATTCGAGACCGTTCCGTCAGCGTCTGTGTAAACACACTCGACTGGTCCGGCGAAACTACACACTTGTCAACTGGTGGCACACATTTCAGGTTAGTTGCAAGGGGAGAGTGATCTGCATGAATTGCACGTGCTGAATCGTCACGCGCGTGTAATGGTGACAGCGATGGAATGTGGGTTTGTTGACATTCAATATCATACACATTATCTACTTTGACAGGATAGTTCTTTTCAGGGGTAGGCGAGAAAAGGGTGGGTTTGGTGAAACGGTCCAGCACTTGCCTGATGTTGAGGATGTTGTTTTCTGATGTAAGCGTAGGTTTTAGCTCTGTTTGTGTCTCTCCGTAGCTGGCTTGATGGCTTGCGACGAAACCGTTGTACTGTACTGTACTGTTCGTGGTGATGGCGGGCGGTGTGTTGAAACCGTTGTACTGTACTGTCAGTGGTAATGGCGGGCGGTGTGTTGAAACTGCTGTACTGTACTGTCAGTGGTAATGGCGGGTGGTGTGTTGAAAGCAGTCAGGCGCAAGACAACGACGGTCTTGCTCCCCTCCGCTGACACCTTCCACGAAGTGAGCTGATTTTTGACGAGCAGGGCTTCTAGTGTTGCATTCACTGCTGTTGGAAGTCCAACAACAGACATGATTTTAGAGTAATGATGGATTTTAACAAATCACTCACTTTAGGATGTCATACACTTACATGTCAACATCTGACTCTAATTTGACAACAACAGCCCAATTGCATTCAGTAGAACTCACTTCATTCTGACATGTGTTGACCTCGGTGGCAGGACTGTCTAGATTGCTGTTTGAGCTAGATGTGCTGGATTCAACACCAACACTCACTTCAGTCGCTGAGGGGCGATCACTCAGTTTAGGATGTCCTACTTGTATATGTCGTGTCAAAAAATCAGGCCGCAAAAAGCTAGCATCACAGTGTTGGCATTTATACGGTCTTTGGCTTGTGTGGGACAACAGGTGTCGCTTCAAATGTTGGGGCCGACTGAAAGCCTCATCACACTTTGCACAGGCGTGAGCTTTTTCTCCTGTGTGTTTAAACATGTGTTCCCTCAAATGGTGGGATTGCTTGTAGGCAGCAGGACACAGGTGACAAATGTACGGTTTTTCAAGGGTCCTGTCTATTGTCCTAACGCTGTCAGAAACAGCTACGATCCATTCAGCTGCTGATGAGTACTCATAGAGTGTAGGGTGTCCCTTCCGTAAATGTAGTGTCAAAGTCCTTGGCTGCATAAAAGTGGCATCACAGTGAGGGCATTTATGAGGTCTTTGCCCTGAGTGGATCCGCATGTGTTGCCTCAAATGACTGCGCAGGCTGAATTTGTCATCACATTTTTCACAAGCATGATCTTTCTCTCCTGTGTGTTTGATCATGTGTTCCTTCAAATTCGCGGAGTTTTTGTAATTAGCAGGACATAATGGACAAGCATGTGGTCTTTGCCCTGAGTGGGTCAGCATGTGTTGCTTCAGATATTGGGGCAGACGAAATGTCTTATCACATTTTTCACATGCATAATCTTTCTCTCCTGTGTGTTTTAACATGTGCTCCCTCAAGTGGCCAGGTCGCTTGTAAGTAGCAGAACACAATGGACAAGCATATGGCCTTTCAAGGTTCTTATCATTTGTCCTCAGGTCTTCAACACTTAAGTCAGGTGCTGAAGGGTAGTCACAGTGTTCCGATTCTCCCTGTTTCCGGGTTCCCCATCCTTCCTTTCCCTCTGAATTGGGTGCTGGCAAACATTTCCCAGTCCAGGTTGTCTCATGGCTGAAATCATGGAGCAAACCAGGCTGATCTTCCCTTGCCTCTGTCTTCATCACGATATCACTGTGATCGTTGGCAACAGCAGTACACAGGTGAGAAGAGTATGGCTTTTCAAGGGTCCTATCGATAGTCCTAACGCTGTCAGCAACAGCTACGTTCCATTCAGCTGCTAATGAGTATTTATAGAGTGTAGGGTGTCCCTTCCGTAAATGTAGTGTCAAAGTCCTTGGCTGCATGAAAGAGGCATCACAGAGAGGGCATTTATAAGGTCTTTGCCCTGAGTGGATCCGCATGTGTGACTTCAGATGTTGGAGCGTGCTGAATTTGTCATCACACTTTGCACAGGCATGATCTTTTTCTCCTGTGTGTTTAAACATGTGTTCCTTCAAATTAGAGGAGTTCTTGTAGGCAGCAGAACACAGGTGACAAGTGTATGGTTTTTCAAGGGTCCTATCGATGGTCCTAATGCTGTTAGCAACAGCTAAATTCCTATCAGCTGCTGAAGAAGATTTATAGAGTGTAGGATGTCCCTTCCGTAAATGTAGTGTCAAAGTCCTTGGCTGCATGAAAGAGGCATCACAGTGAGGGCATGTATAAGGTCTTTGCCCTGAGTGGATCCGCATGTGATGCCTCAAAAGATTGGGTAGGCTGAATTTGTCATCACATTTTTCACAGGCATGAGGTTTCTCTCCTGTGTGTTTGAACATGTGTTCCTTCAAATTCGTGGAGTTCTTGTAATTAGCAGGACACAATGGACAAGTATGTGGCCTTTCAGGGTTCTTATTCCTTGTCTTCAGGTCTTCAACACTTAGTTCAGGTGCTGAAGGGTATTCATAGTGTTCCGATTCTCCCGGTTTCCGGGTTCCCCATCCTTCCTTTCCCTCTGAATTGGGTGCAGGCAAACATTTCCCAGTCCAGGTTGTGTCATGGCTGAAATCATGGAGCAAACCAGGCTGATCTTCCCCTGCCTCTGTCTTCACCACGATACCACTGTGACCGTTGGCAACAGCATCTCCTTCCGTTGTGTGCTGGGTCCAGGCAGGGACTGCTCTGTCTGCTCCGACATCTTTGGTGACTGAAAAATCAATGATCCATGCTTATGAGTTCTGTCTACACTGTGTTCATTTAACTGACAATACTAACAGAAAAGCAAACTACAAAGAGACAATTAACAGAAAAGCAAACTACAAACAGCCAGTTAACAGAAAAGCAAACTATTAACAGCCAATTTGAATTAACAGAAAAGCAAACTACAAACAGACAATTAACAGAAAAGCAAATTACAAATCCAAAATTAACAGAAAAGCAAATTACAAAGAGAAAATTAATTACAAAGAGAAAATTAAGAGAAAAGCAAACTACAAAGAGAAAATTAAGAGAAAAACAAACTGCAAAGAGAAAATTAACAGAAAAGCAAACTACAAAGAGATATCAAATTGAAAATCTGCTAGACCCTCAGCTCGACTATACAGACAAATGAACTTATATATATATATACTAGAGGAATACCCGGCTTCGCCGGGGTGAATCGCGAGACAGAGACAGACAGCGTGGCGGTTCATCACAATCACCTCTGCAGACGAAGTCCTGTCAAACGGGATTGAGAATTTTAGAGCTTATTTCTTAGCCCTATATTATCTGTTGTGGCTTCTCAAATGCCAGAACATACAGACAGACAAAAGCCGCTAGACCCCATCACAAACAGAACTCTACAATACACAGGTTTTTGCCCACACACACACACACAAACACACACACAGAGAAGCCGTATATATATATGTATATCTATATCTATAAATATATAGAGATAGGTGAGAGTGTATTTTTCGCGTGGCTATAAATTGATTCGACCTTTTCACTTTGACAGTAAGAACAACTTACGGGTGCAAGGGAAGCGTTCTGGACAGCGCAGTGACATTCTAAAAATATTAACTCAGAAACGGGAATTTGGGGTGAACGGCGCGAGACAGAGACAGACAGCGTGGCGGTTCACCACAATCACCTTTGAAGGCGAAGTCCTGTCAAACGGGATTGAGAATTTTAGAGCTTATTTCTTAGCCCTATATTATCTGCTGTGGCTTCTCACATGCCAGAACATACAGACAGACAAAAGCCGCTAGACCACATCACAAACAGAACTCTACAATACACAGGTTTTTGCCCACACACACACACAAACACACACAGAGAAGCCGTATATATATATATGCATATCTGTATCTATAAATATATAGAGATAGGTGAGAGTGTATTTTTCGCGTGGCTATAAATTGATTCGACCTTTTCACTTTGACAGTAAGAACAACTTACGGGTGCAAGGGAAGCGTTGTGGACAGCGCAGTGGACAGCGCAGTGACATTCTAAAAATAGTAATACAGTAGTACCTGCCATATCCGGTCACCCATTAGTCATTGCAAAGGTGACCGCAAATATCAGGTGGCCGTCCATTACAGGCCCCCTCCTCTTCCAAAAAAAACCCCAAAACACGATCAAGTTTTCATGAAGAAAAGAAAGCGATCATCCATGAGCCGCCGATTCATTGTCTCTGTTAGTTTTGCTTTCGTTATACATCTTAATTATTTGCGTGTTTAACTCGATCGTCCTGGCTAAGCTATTGTTTCGTATGTTTCTATGTGTGTTGTTTGGATTATTATATATGTATTTGAGTGTCAGATAAACAAGTGTTTCAAACTCACATCAGCTGTGATCGATCCGGAAGTGACTGCCGTAAATGTACATGTATGCGCATGTCTGTAGTTACAGTTTGCGCATGCGTAAGTATTCATGTCGTCTGCTCGTGCTGTGCCGTCTGTGCACACACCACACACACACACACACACACACACACACCACAGGCGCTCGCCCGCGAAAGTGACAAGTGGCCGTTAAGTGGCCGCTCCTGTCGAGTAAGAGGGGCACCTTAGGGCAAAAATCAGTGACCGTTGACCGCGTCAGACAGGTTAACGGCCATTAAGAGTCAATTATAGAAGGAAAACTCATTAGTCATGGGAAAGCTGGCCGCTCCGGGCAGGTTCACGCCCACGAAAGGGCCGGAAATGGAAGGGACTACTGTAGTAACTTACAAACGGGAAAGCCACACGAAGGAAGGGAGATAAACGCCAAACACTGGAGAAGATAAGGAAGAGTTACTTATAATGGTGAAATGAACACAAAAACCAAAATCAGTTCAGCGCTGCGCGCTGAGAGCACGTGTTGAAATATCTCATCGATGATATTGTGTCCGGGGTGTAGCTGAATACAGTGTCCAAATTTGAAAAAGATCCACCGAGAACTTTGGCGTTGTGATGTGGTGTAGCAGCTATGGTGTGTCGGTATGGGGGCCCGGGTAGCTGAGGTGGAACCAAAATAGCTGAGGTGGAACCAAAATCGGTTCAGCGCTGCGCGCTGAGAGCACGTGTTGAAATATCTCATCGATGAGGTTGTGTCCGGGGTCTCTCTGAATAAGCCCACCAAATTTGAAGCAGATCCATCGAGAACTTTGGCCGTGCATGGCGAATACACAAATACACAGATACACACACAGACACACACACAGACACAAGTCGTATATATATATATATAGATATATATATGAACATATTTGTGTCTGATCTTTTGCAAGGTAATACCATCAGACTTCTTGTTAATATCTTTTTTTGGTCAAAAATCAAATGTGTTAAGCTCAACATGTTATGACCAATTAAAAACAAGTCGCATTGAATCAAAATGTATACATTTAGTCAATCTGTTGAACTCACAGAATAAAATTGAATCGAAAATTTTTGGTTAAATTTTCATTTGATTAATATACTTACCCAATTCATATATAGCAATTTACTTCAGTTTAGTGCTAGGACGCTGAAACTACGCTCACCCTGGTAAGGGGGAAAGTACCCTAAAAATAGAACAGACTTGACCGTCACCATGACGTCATGACCGGGATACCCTCCCAGCATGCACTGAGCACGCGTGCTCCCGCCGCCATCTTGTAAAATCATTCGCTCGAAGCGTCCCATTATATTTTTAGGGGAACTAAAGCGGGGTAGGCGGGAGGGACTTCAGTATATGAATTGGGTAAGTATATTAATCAAATGAAAATTTAACCAAAAATGTTCGATTAAATTACATATCTTATCCCAATTCATATATAGCAGATTGCTAATTAAGGTGGTGGGATGCTCACCTATGAACTAGGCAACAATTGCCCTGCTGCTACCATCCCTGGCAGGGCCTTGGTACCATCCTGGCGCGTACTGGCAACGTCGCGCAGGTAAAAGTTGATAAAAACATCCTCAGATCTCCAGTAGGCTGAATTGAGGACTTCAGACAGTCTTCCCGATCGTAGCACAGCTAAGGAGGATGCCCAGGCTCTCGCCTCGTGCGTTCGAGCCGACGTTAGAGGGAGAACTGACTGTCCCCACCCTTTCTTTCCGTGCCACCACTCATACGCCTGTTTGATCAGCGTTGAGATCCATTTAGAAAGAGTTACCTTGGATATGTCTTTATGCCTAGCCGTGTTCAGAGATATGAAAAGCAGTTTCTGCTGAATCGCTCTGATAGGCTCCGTGCGAGACAAGTAACTATACGTAAGAGCCCGAACTGGGCAGTTAGACATATCTGGGTACCCTGGAGCGAGAATCTTGCTAAGCGGAAGAATTCTGATTACCGGGGAAATTTGATCAGGCTTCTGGTTTTGGGCTAAAAATTCCGGCCTAAAACGTAAAGTGATAGAACCATCTTTCTCAAAAGCTATGTCTCTAGAAGAGCCTGAGAGACCGTGAATTTCACTACCTCTTCTTGCTGTAGCCAAAAGAACGAGCAAAAGTGTCTTACGAGTAAGATTAGCTAGGCTAGCTGATTGCAATGGTTCAAAATCTTGTGATCTTAAGAATTCCAGAACGAGGAAGAGATCCCATGAAGGGACTGGGGCTCTAGTTTTAGCAAAACCTATTGATGCCCCTTTTAAGACACTAGCGATAACTCCACTGAGGTTAACGTTGTGACATAACTGCCTCAAAGTAGCTGAAATAGCAGAACGCCTGACTCGGAGAGACGAGGGGGAGCTGCCTTGAGCTGCTAACCATGACAAGTGATTAGCTACCTGCATAGAACGTGGGGCCACAGCCTTGACCCGATTCTCTGCACACCATTTAACCCAAGCCGCCCAATGTGAAGCGTACACTGAGCTTGTAGATTTCCTGTGCGCTTTCTGCACCAAATCCAGTGTCCTCTCTGAGGCACCTGACAAAGGCAAGGATCTTCTCACAGTCTCCATGCGTGAAGGAGCAGAGACTGTGGGTTCGCATGCTGAATGCCGGTGCGTGGTTGCAGCAGTTCTCCCTTTTCCAGATTTAGCGGAATGGGAGGACCTTCTGCCAGTCGGAGGAGAACCGGGAACCAGTGCTGGCTTGTCCACAATGGTGCCTGAGCCGCCAGTAATTTCACTAGTTTTCGTAGTTTGTCTATCCTCCTCTGTGAGGGGCGTACTGACCAATCTACCGTATTGAACCTCATTCCCAGGTACGTGAAGGCCTGGGATGGTGTAAGTTCCGACTTGGCTTGATTGACCGCCGAGAAACCCAACTCGTGAGCCTGACACAGTGTGAGCCGCGTGTGGGCACTGCATGCTTCCCGGTCCTGATTGAGGATAAGCCAGTCGTCGAGATAAGCCCTGAGGCGTACGCCCTGCTGCCTGACTAGAGAGTACAGCTGGCGTACCACCATCGTGAAAATCCAAGGGGCCAAAGAAAGGCCGAAAGGAAGAGCCTTGAATTGGAACACTCTCTCTCCCCACCGAAATCTCAGCCATTTCCGGTCTGATGGATGCAAGAGGATGTGAAAGTAAGCGTCTGTCAGATTGATCGACGTCACCCAGTCTGAGAGCGTCTCTGACTGACGCTGGAGTCTCCATCGTAAACTTGATCTGTCTCAGAAATCTGTTCAGAGGAGACAAGTCTAAGACAGGGCGCCAGCCCCCTGAAGCCTTCGGTACCACGAAAATTCTCCCGTAGAAACCCGGGGAGTTGTGGTCCGTTACTTCGTCTATCGCTTCCTTCTGAAGTAGAGGCAAAATTTCTGCTTGTATCGCCGTCTTTGCCTCCAGCTTGACAGGAAACTTGAACTTCGGCAGAACTCTGGTTAAGGGAGCTTTTCCCTCCTTCCAGAGTAGCCTGAACCCCGAACGCACGACGCCCACTATCCACTGACTGTTTACCTTTAGCGACCAAAGTGTGAGCGCCCGAGACAGGCCGCCCGCCGCCAAAAGCGTGATGGGTGTGTGGGGTAGCGGTTCGGGGGTGCATCATTGGGGGTGTGCTTTGCGTCCAGACCCCCTTGAATTGCCGAAAGACGGCTTCTTCTTAGGGTAAGGCGCGCCTCTTCCCCGTCCCCTTGAAGAAGAGCTGGCTTGCGTAGCCCCGCCCCT
Source organism: Littorina saxatilis (assembly GCF_037325665.1). NCBI lineage: Eukaryota > Metazoa > Mollusca > Gastropoda > Littorinimorpha > Littorinidae > Littorina > Littorina saxatilis. Next base: position 59,691,372 of record NC_090253.1, on the reverse strand, counting down.
ATTCGCCGCAGAGGCGGAAGGTTCAGGTGGCCCGTAACTCTTGCTCTGCGGCTTAGAGAACCCGTGTTGAACTAACTTAGCGATCGCTAAGTCACGATTGTCCTGTGTTTGCTTCTGGAGAGCGTCAAGAGACGGCTGCCCCAGCAAGGAACCGTCCGTGAACGGCGAAAACTTAAGCACCTCCAGCGTGGCTTTGTCTTGAATCTTAGAGCCAGCCAGAAACGCAGACCTGCGCGAATGCACTGCATGTGCGTAAAGATGCGCAAAAGAATGCATTTGCTCTGCTAAGACTTTAGCCAAAGTAGCGAGCAGAGTAGTCACGTCCTTTACACTCGCGTCACTCCGAAATTCAAACGGATCCAGTGACGTAGCGATAGAATGGGAGAGAGACCTGAGTAAAGTCTCTGACAGAGACGCTAATTCCACGTTGTATCTCCCTGTTTCTTCCAACCCCAAGAGAGAGGCTTCTGTATAAGGGACAGACCTGTCTTTGCCATAGCTGTCTTCTCTGAGCGTCGCCAACTCCGGTGTCACCGCAAGCGTAGCACGCGGTAAAGAGAAGGAATCTATGAGATTGCGTGGGTTAGCGTTCAACAACAACCTACGTGACGCATGGGGGACGTGGAGGGCTCGATTTGCGTCAGCCAGCCAAGGCTTGGCCGAGTCCGGTGCCTGACCATACTCCGCTAGAATAGGCACAGAACCAGACGTCGCACCCCCTGATCCCGACCGCTTTGCCAGAATCAAAGACATCTCATACGCCACTGAAGGAGATTCACGAAACTTAAAAGTTGGTGTCCCTTCTTGTGGTGCGTGAAAATCCCCAACAGCTGAAGGTGGTGGTGCCGTAGCGTTAGCTGCTGACACCACTCCTTCCTCAAAATACCGTGAGGCTACCTGAGCTGCCATTGCTACCGCTTGGTATATAGCTTGGCTGGTAACCGGACATTGGTATCGTCATCCACAGCGGAATCTCCATATTCCGATTCCCCTTCCGGAAAATCAACGCCAAAATGACTAGCATCGTCATAGGCGGTATCCCCCGGAAGTGAAGGTGCTTGTGAGGTATAACCACCACTTGCATCCCTCCTCGAGAATACTTCCTGCCCCCCGGGCGGAAGTGTGGAACGCTGTGCCGATACCGGAACCTGCATAGGCCGTACCGACGGTAGCGTGTCTTCCGTTCTAAGCCCTGGCATGGGAAGGGAGAAACCCGGACCGGATGCCTGACTATTGACGGCTTCCTGCTCCCGTGGCGGAAGTAGAGACCTTAGTGCCGTCTGCAACTCGTGGCCAGACAAGCACCTCGTATCTCCTGTACTAAGAGAAAGCATGGGAAGGGATAATCCACCACCGGATGCCTCTCTATTGAAAGCTTCTTGCTCCCGTGGCAGAAGTTCAGACCTTTGTGTCGTCGGCAACTCCTGGCCGGACATACACTTCGTATCTCCCGTACTGAGAGCAAGCATTGGAAGGGACAATCCACCGCCTGCTGCTTGTCTATTGACGGCTTCCTGCCCGACGCCAGGCGGAAGTTGGGACAGTACGGTACCTTCAGAAAAGTTGTCGATCCCGGCAGAAGATGTACAGTAAGAAGTACTTCCATCCTGCTCAGCTTGAACGTCGGCACTCGTAATCGTGGCTGACGGGGTTGCCTTAACCCTCGCACACACGCTAGCTTTGTCCGCTCCCGCATGGAGAGAGACCAACTGCGCACTCGCCGACTTCAACTCCGCTGCAAACATGTTACGCATTTGATCGCTAAAAGAAGCAAACATGGCGGACAAATCATCCTTCTCTGACGCTACACTAGGCTTAGCCGGCGCTGTCTTACATTCATGCTTCAACACCGGCATTTCAGGACTCTTAGAGGGCTGTCACACATGCGACTGAGTCGCGTGATTTACCCTGTCACACAGCCGACTCAGTCGTATAAAACAGCTACGACAAGTCTGCGACTCAGTCTCATGCGATTCCCTCATAGCTTTGAGGTTTAGAACATGTTCTATTCCTACGATCCAGTCGTCGGTCAATCGCAGGGGCAGAGCCAACCAGAACGCGTTGCTGCGGCCTTGACGCCGTGACGTAAAATAGTGGCGTACAGCGTCTCTTCGTCGATTCAAAACTTTTTGGAAGAACAGTTTTTTACTCAGATATAAAGGAGACGTTTTAGGTGTGTACAGCGGTCGGAAAACATTAATTGCAGCTGTCTGGGAACTTTATTTCTTGCAAAGGCGTAATGCTGAAAGGAATTTTTCAGAAAGGTAGAGCGACGTTCGAACATTTAGCGTCTGCTCTCGCAAAGCGCGTTTGCCGTGACACGGCACTTCCGCCCCGCTCGCGTGGAGTTATCGTTCGTCAATCGTTCATGGTGTGACGGGTCATGGCCTACGATGTGATGTGCGATCGGCCAAAGACTGAATCGCGACGACTGAATCGCAACGACTGAGTCGCCTGTATGACAGCCCTCTTAGGGTCATCAATATGTACTGAAAACGAAGACTTAGACACAGGTTCAAACACACTAACTGTGGTTTTCGAAACCTTAGCTTTCTTCGCCGCCTTCTTAGGCGAGGACTCTACTGTCCCTGCCTGTCTAGCGCTAGATTTCTTCTTTCCACTGTCTGCCATCTGGCGAAAGTCTCAAAACGTGTAAACGTAAACAAAGACAAACTTGTGGCAAACGAAAGTATAACAACAAGGTAAAACTGGAAAAATCTCACCCAAACTCAGCCAAAGCTAAGTAACAAACGTGTGACCAGGGTAAGGTTGGTACTGCCAAGAAGCAGTGGGCTAAGGAATAGCCCGAGCATAGACCAAAACACGTCCGCAACCAACGTCGCTGAAGAGTAGAATGATTTTACAAGATGGCGGCGGGAGCACGCGTGCTCAGTGCATGCTGGGAGGGTATCCCGGTCATGACATCATGGTGACGGTCAAGGCCGTTCTATTTTTAGGGTACTTTCCCCCTTACCAGGGTGAGCGTAGTTTCAGCGTCCTAGCACTAAACTGAAGTAAATTGCTATATATGAATTGGGATAAGATATGTAATTTAATGTAATGCATTTCACAGCAATAGCTTCATTTGCCGATTACCCACAGCCTGATCGCTTATCATTTGAAGTGACAAGCTATTATAGCGCAGTAGCGTAATGTATAGCGCTTCACAGGGAAGGATGCTTGAATAGGCAAAACCACACAATCCCTCACCTCCTGTACAAAGGTCAGTCAGATACAGAGGCACAGGTTCCTCAGCAATGTCGATCTCAACCTTGACCTCTGTGTACACTGCTCCGTTGGCTTCCTCCATCCTTTCACGTCACCACTGTCATGTCACTGCAAGGGGAGAGAAGAGTAACAATCAAAATCTAAAGGAATAGATATAAAAGTATCTTCCACGCCTGTCATCACCGAGACAATACGCACTCTGTGGTATTGCAGACACTGTATACCTAATTAATAATTTTCATGAAAAGTATCTTTTTATTATTTATTTTGTTTAAATTGTTTGCTCATTTTCAATTCAAATACAGCAGATGTATATATATATAACCTCCAAAAAAGACCCCTCCTAAAAACAACCCACTCCGCTTGCCGACGGATTTTCTCGGCATGGATGACAGTTACACTGTAACTAACCTTCAAATGGTGACACCCTCCTTTTTTCCCCGACGACCGACCTACCAACAAAGGGTCAATAACAACTTAGATTTCCTTACTAGTGAGTGTCAAAGGTCGTAATTACCCAGCACACGCCCCTCTTAATCATGCAGAATATCACGAAAAGGTGTGGTATTCGGAAGTCAGTCGTGCTTGGAAATCTAGTGGCCAACGGCTGTCCCCACCTCACCTTTTACTTTCACATTTGATGGACCGCCCGCAGAGGAGGGTGGGTGGAGTTAGAGAGGGGTGGGAATTTAAACAACTCAATAATGAAATAGTGGATGCTGCTCTGCTTGCAGACCCCCTAGCCAAACAATGTTTAATCAGCCCTGATCTTAAAGTCCAACAAATGATGCACTCGGCCTTCGGCTAGTGCTTCTGAAAATGTACTAGCCAGAGAGCAAACTTTTCAAGCCAAACCAACAATTTGTTTCAGCAACTTTACTCGCATTTGGCTAGTAGATGAACATTTCCACTCGCCAATTACATGTTTCTACTCGCTAAGGAGAGTAAAATACTCGCTACTTTCAGGCCTGTTAATGCAGTAACACACCCGCGTATGTTAAAGACATTTCAGTGACGACTACTGGAAAAAGTGGCCTGCTGTTTTACAGGTCGTGCATCAGAAAACATTATCTGCAGCGCGAAAGAAAAACTGGTGCAGGGGCTCACATCCACGTCGGACATCGGACATACACGGATATTTTTTCAAAATGTCCTATACTTTTTTTCATGCAAGAGGACATATGTCCACTGTGTTTTATAAAATAATCATATTATGAAAGCACATACATTCTTATCTTAGTTGTTATGTATTCATTGTTAGTAAACATCGGCATTATTCATGTTTTACTTTAAACGCAATCATTGTTATTTATAGATCACAGGCACCTGATGTAAGTAGGTCACACACGTGTAAATGTTGTGCCCAGTCCTTGTTTCTGTTATTATTTTAGTTAGCAGGTCTAGTTGAGCACGTATTAAGTATCATGTACCCACTACTAGTCATTGTGCATTTTAGTTAATGGACTGATGATGTCATTTGTATGGAGTCGACGCATGTGCGAGGATATGTATGTGTGGGAGGGGGGGTGGGGGCGCGGGAGATGGAAGCTTGCTGTATGTTATGTAATGTATATATTGTGTGTGATACGTGGAAATGTGATACTATTTATTTGCATGTATGATACAGGTACAAATGTGATAATTGTAGGCTTATACTAGTGATTACTGTGTGTGATACATGAAATGTGATATGAATGCTGTTTTTATATGTTATACTCTTACTTTCTCCCAAGCGCAAGACAAATTCTTCTATGAAAATTGAAGCCAATAAAATTTGAGTTGAGTTGAGTTGAGTTGATGTCCTATTGTTTTTGTCACAAAGTGGTCATTGTCCGATTATGCTTTCATCTATCTGGACATTGACAGTACTTTCCAATTTACAGTAGTTTGATTTGCTATTTTATCAATGTTTTGCGAAACGATGTGTCTCTCCAAGCAGACGAACCTTGGAGAGACGTTATGTGCTTTTTATAGAGAAGAGCTTCCAAGGGTCGCAACCAGACCTGTTTACCCCCATAAGTGTTTTGGAGTAATGCTCAGCCCAAAAAATAGTAATCCTGGCACAAAAATAGTAACCATCCAGCATTCGTCGCCAATTACAACGCACATGACAAACGCGAAACGCAATCAAGCACATATATATCCATCATTCACAAACAAAACACATCAGTCAGTTTTTGTAGTCATCATAATTTCAAAGAAGATCACATCAAAAGCACATGCATCACTGATTCTTTTTCTTTTGCTCGTAGTAGGCCTTTTTCAGTGTGTCAAGCGCTTCTCTACTGTATTTGCACTTGCTGAATGAGTGAGGGCGAGACTTCACCACTAGAAGGCTCTCCAGCGTCTCATCAGACAGACATGATCTCTGGTCAGTCCTGTGCTTTTTCACCCCATTTTGCCATTGAAAAAACAATGCCAAACATGTGAATTAATTAAAAAAAAAAATTATATATATATATATTTTTTTTTAATTTATGAAAATCGTAGTCTTGACACGGATAGCGGAATGGCGTATTTTTTGCAGAAAATCGTAATAAATTACGCCAAAATCGTAAGGGTAAACAGGTCTGCGCAACTCTGAATGCTCCAAGCCGGTTGACAGGTTTGCGGGTTTTTCTCTCCGAAAAAGTAACATGCCGCCAAAACGAAAATTGGTGCCTAAAAAAGGCCAGAAGCGTTTGTCCTTCAAATCTCTGCCCTCATCAGCAGCTAGTACCACTGAAACTGAGCTCCCTCAGGCCTCTGAGCAGCCAAGAAAATCGAAAATTTTTAATTAAATTTTCATTTGATTAATATACTTACCCGAGTCACATATTAGCATTGACGCAGTCGAGATGCTAGGTAGACTGAAAAAACGCTATCCCGTCTATAGTATAAGGGAAGCAACCCAAGCAAAAAAGTAGCAAGCTTGCTACCCTGGGTTGCCTCCCGTAGCGTGCATCACGCCACAGATCTCGTACCCAATACGAGACACCCTCATTCGACTTCTAGAATACAAAGAAACTAAAAGCGGGGAAGGTGGGAGGGAATTACCCATGTGACTCGGGTAAGTATATTAATCAAATGAAAATTTAATTAAAAATTTTCGATTAAATTACATATTCTTACTCCGAGTCACATATTAGCAGATAACTCCAACAAGGTGGTGGGTAAGATCAAAAAGTTCAAACTCACTCTAAAGTTCTGGAGAGACAAAAGCCAGCTGCCGCCAAGGAAGGAACAGGCCGAGACCCATCCTGACAGAGGGCAGCAATGTCTGCAGAACCTGATAAGACAAAATCCTAGCGCCAGAAGCTGTGCGCAGGACATCATCCAAACCCCATAGGCAAAAAAGGCCAAGGCCCTGGAAAAGAGCTCAGGCCGAGCCGAGGGAAAGATAGCATAAGCTATGACAAGGCGGAAGGCAAGAAAATCCCTTGCCGAGAAACTGGCCCACTGCCAAAAGTCAGGAAAGGATCCCGTGAGAAAGCAACCACTGACTCACTCTAAACCCTTGCCAGGAACTGGCCCACTGCCAAAGGACAGAATCGGACCGAGAACCACCCTGATTGACAGCCGAGATGTCCCTCAGGCAAGAATGCGAAAGACAACCTCAGAGAGCCAGTAAGCTGTGCCCAGCACTTCTTCCAATTTTCTGAACCGTAAAACAGTCCGGAAAAGGACCCCAGTCTTGGATAAACCCGACCAAGTAGAGGGAAGGACAAGCTGCCCCCCCCCCCCCCTTAAATGGAAGGAAATGCTAATGGCCTGGAAAAGATCCGTGCATAAGGTTGCCGGCTAAGCCCTGAAAAGGACCGACCCTCAGGGAGACCATAAGGCAAACATGCCAAAGTAAGAAAACTTTGGGATGGAGTGAGGCCCAAAGGCCGTTGAGAGAACAGTCAGCTCCGGAAGAGTGACCAAACTCCAAACCGGAAAGAGAGAGACGCCTGAGTATCAAGTACCAGGGTCCACCTCAATGAGCAAAACTCAAGGGAGACGGTCACCAGTCGTCCCTTGCCCCTCTCTGCGCAAGCAGAGAGAGGGGTAAAAAAGGGGACGAAGCGACCTAAGGTAGTGCCTAAGCACCGCAAATGCGGACCCGCAGTGGCCAAATCCTAATGTGACCGGAGACCGGAAACAAAATGACGAAAGCCAGCGTGATCTCAGAGCAGACTGCTTGTAGGTAATTGAAAATGAATCAAAAAACCCGAAACAGAAAGGACGAAGCTGGTAAGAAAGACGGAAAACCGTGAAGCGAACCAGCCGTCAGCCTCCCGAGACCAGAGTTCTCAGTAATAGTCATAGTTGCAAGTGAAGAAGGGGTGACCAGGCCGGAAGCCCAACCCGGCAGAAATCGTCCCAACTCACATCATGCAAGCATGATGGAGAAGAGGAAGAGACGAAATCCGCAGTCACAAGAACCAATTGCCAAAGTCGCAACACGACAGGCAGGAGACTATAACACAGGCTAAGGCCGAGAGCCTTGCTGCCCGTAGGCCGGCCATTGCGCCAAAGTACTCAAAGTACACAGGCACAGTAAGAAACCAAAAGTTTCGGCCGCCGAAAAAGATGCTGGCCTAGAGGCCAGCACCGAGAAAACTGGAACATTAGCTAGACCTCTGCCCACAAAGGGGAGGAGTAGCCAAAAAACCTGAGAAAAAGTGACAAGCCAAGAATGACTTCTCAAACATGCGTTGCCCAGACAATGCACCCTCAGGAAAATCTGAATGTTACTTCCGAGGCCAACTCAAGTGAACCTTAAGTTTGGACGAAACACCAGAACGCGTCTGATCGCTAGAGAAAGACAAAGTCAGACTCGGCGAAAGACAAACCTGGACCAAGTCCAGAAGCTGGTGGCAAGAGAAAACGGGGAAGCCCAAAGGCAGAAACCCCCCTTTAAACGGAAATCGACCTCTCAGCACCCATACGCTGGGAAAGAGAAAGAATGTCGAAGCCCGAAGCCACAAGCACAAGGAAAACAACAACCACCACCTCCAACGGATGAAATGGCTGTTGCTCCCGCCGAGGCTAAAACCCCGGAGCCCTAAGGCCGGCTGTTGTTTCAAAAACCCAGCGTCCTATGACGGCTGTGAAAGAAACAATCTCACCTGAGCTGAGGACGTAGGCCGCTTAGGCTGAGTCCGCTAGGTATAGCCTGCTTAGGAGCGGCCTGCTTTTGCTGCTTTCAAATTGAAGCTCAAAAGAAGGGAACCGCTGTTCTCTGTTGGTCTCAATCCCCTGCTTCTGGCATGAGAGGCCAGGCTGCCGGAGAGAGACCGTCCACCAAGGATGACGAACTGAGAATGTTCCTTGTCGACTCCTCAGAAAACCGGGAGTGGGCAAGAAACAAGTCCCTTCCGCACGAGACCGCATGGAAATAGCGCAGAGAGGACAGCCTCATCTGTGCCTCGTTCACCCTTGTAAGTGTGGAGAGGAGTGAGACACTTCCTCCGCGTCCTGCCCTTTACTAAGGGGAAAGGGCGCCAAGGAATCTGCCAGAGCGCGAGAAAGCGCCCGCAGGAGAGTCTCGGAAATGGAACTGAGTTCCAAAAGTTGTCAGCCCCCTTCCTCAGAGAATAGGAGATTCTGCCCATAGAACGGCAGAACCGAATCCTTCCTCAACGGCTTCGTAAGAAGCGAAAGAAGTTCCGGCGTGACCGAAAAACGGTGCACGCGGACGGGGAAAGGCCAACAGGCAGCTACGAGACGACCTTGGCCAAGGCAACTTCCTCTGGTCCGCTAAGGGCACGAAGGAGGAAGCCTGCGCAGGAGCGGCAAGGCATTCCGATGCCAGCTCCGAAGCTGAACCCTGAGGAACCAGCAACGAAACCGACGCCGGAGGCCACCCCCTGTCGAAGAGGGGGGCTCGGCGAAAAGGCAAAAAGGCGAAAAGCTACTAAGGGCGATTCTTCAAACCAGAAGTAGCTGCTTCCTCTTTGCCGACCGAAGTCCTTCCTGTTGGCAATCGATTGTGCTCATTCCCTAACTGAGAGGAGGATGAGAGGAATCAAAACCAAGGAAAGTGGGAGAGAGGAGCTCGCGGCCACCACCGGAGTGTGTGGATGCTGCTGTCCCAACAGAGGCAAGAAGCCTGTATGCCCATAGGGCAAGCCTTGTTCGAAATTCACCGGCGACCAAACGGAAGCAGCGGGAACTGAACCGGAAAATCCGGGAGGAGCCGGAAGTGCGGCAGCAACAGCAGCGCTATGCCAAAGCTGGTGCTGAGCCACCTACGAGCTGAAGCTCGGAACCCAAAGGTAGGCCGTAGGCCAGAACCGGAAGTGACAGTAACCTGTGCACTACCCGCTTGACCTACCCTCCTGCCAAGGCCGGAAGCGAAGCTGCCGGAAATGGCTGCCGTGCAAAGGGCAAAGCTCAAACCGGAAAGGGCCATGGGCTGCCCACACCCCGATGAACTAACATTTCCAGCCGGAGCCGGAAGAGAAGCTGTCGCGGACGACTGCTTACGTATAGCGCAGCTCAAGCCGGATGGGATCATTATTTGTCCACCTTCCAACGAGGCACTACTTCCGTGAACCGGAAGTGCCGCTGTCGCGTACGACTGCCGACGTAAGGCAAGGCTCGAACCGGACGTGACAGTAGCCTGTGCACTAACCAGTGAACCTACACTTCCGGTCGGAACCGGAAGAACAGCTGTCGCGGGCGACCGCTGTCATAGGACAAGGCTCGAGCCAGACGTGACAGTCTGTGCACTAGCAAGTGAACCTCTACTTCCGGCCGGAGCTGGAAGCGGCTGCCGCGAACGACTGCTGACGTAAATTCGGAAGCTGGCCAGAGCCGCCGAAGGCAGCTGCTCCTCGTACACGGACCCGAAGTCCGAAACGCCACCTGAAGGGGACGGCTCATAGCCAAAAGAACCCGACAAATGACGCTGCGAGGGAAGGCCGTAAGCCGAACGCCCATCCTGTTGGCCATCGATGAAACTCGCACCCCTGACTAAGAGGAAGATGAGAGTCACCAACGACCGAAGGCAGCTGAAGAGAGGAGCTAGCGGCCACCACCGAAGTGGGTGGCTGCTGCTGTCCCAACAGAGGCAAAAAGCCTGTATGCCCAGGAGAACCACCGTATTCGAAATTCACCGGCGACACAACGGAAGCAGCGGGAACCGAACCGGAAAAGCCGGGAGGAGCAGGGAGTGCAGACGCAACAGCAGAACTATGCCATAGCTGGTGCTGAGGAGTCTGCAAGCCACAACCCGGAAGCCCTAGGCCGGAACCGGAAGTGACAGATGACTGTGCACGACCCGTTTGACCTACATTTCCTGCCCAGGCAGGAAGAGCAGCTGCCGGAAACGGCTGCTGTAGCAGGGCAAGGCTCGAACCGGAAGGGACCATGGGCTGTCCGCAAACCAGTGAACCAACACTTCCGGCCGGAGCCGGAAGCGAAGCTGCCGCGGACGGCTGCTTACGTAATTCGTAGCTCAAACCGGCAGGGACCATGGTCTGTCCGCTGTCCAGTGAACCACTACTTCCGGCCGGAGCCGGAAGGGAAGCTGCCGTGGACGGCTGCTTACGTAATTCGTAGCTCAAACCGGCAGGGACCATGGTCTGTCCGCTGTCCAGTGAACCACTACTTCCGGCCGGAGCCGGAAGGGAAGCTGCCGCGGACGGCTGCTTACGTAATTGGTAGCTCAAACCGGCAGGGACCATGGTCTGTCCGCTGTCCAGTGAACCACTACTTCCGGCCGGAGCCGGAAGTGCAGCTGCCGCGGACGGCTGCTGCGAGCACATACCTTGTGACGACCGTATCCCAAAAGGGACCTGCTCAGGTGCACTCCCGCAAGCGGTAGCCACCGAGCGCCGGCCGAGAAGAGAAACGCCTCCCTGTTCACCGCCTCCAGCACCAACGCCGAAGCCAGCAGGCTGGACAGGTGATCCGGAAACAACAGGAACACAGGAAGCCAACGACCGAGGGTCGCACACCCCCGGGAGGGAGGCAGAGCTGGAAACAGGGTCCGTCCGCGCCATCTCAATTTCTGGAAGCAAAGAGGACAAAAGGCTAGCCACAAGAGTGCCAGCCTCCGGCACAGGCGCCGGGTTCGAAACGGACGTGGTAGCGGTAATGCCCGCCGCCCGCGAGCCAGACGGAGTTTCCTCCGGCGCCGAAATGAGCACCGAAAAAACGAAGTTAGTCTTCGGGTCAGAAACGTGAACCGTGGGGTTCCTAGCCGAAGAAGTAGAAGCCGAGGACTTAGGTTTGCCAGGGCCTTTGCCCTTACTCTCGGCCTTAGCCGCTCGCTTTTTCTCACTATCAGACATGCTGTCACGCGAGAAAACAAACTACTGAAAATACACAAGTCTCTAGGACGTTAAAACTTCAGCAGAATAAACTAGCACAAAGTACAAGTTACAAGCAGGTAATAGTGCTACTGGTCGACGCTAAAAGTCCGAGCACGGACCCAAACTAACCAGCAAAAAACACCACGTGTAAGCGAAAAATGGCGACCAAAATGGCGGCCACAGCAACAAACTACCGAGCAAAATTCACAAGTCCGCGGACGAGAAAATTCTCAGCAGAATGGCAAAGCAAACAACAACAAAATGGAACAATCTCACCGCTAGAAACAGCTATGAGCAGACGGGGAGCCGAGGCTGGTGGGTGTCAAGCAGACAGCAAACAACAGCCTAGGAGCGAAATCAAGCACGACCTGTCTCTCTGGCTGAAAGATGTCGAATGGGGGTGTCTCGTATTGGGTACGAGATCTGTGGCGTGATGCACGCTACGGGAGGCAACCCAGGGTAGCAAGCTTGCTACTTTTTTGCTTGGGTTGCTTCCCTTATACTATAGACGGGATAGCGTTTTTTCAGTCTACCTAGCATCTCGACTGCGTCAATGCTAATATGTGACTCGGAGTAAGAATATGTAATTTAATTATTTTATTTGTTCTGTTACCTTTGTGACAAGAAACTAGTCAAGTTTAATTAAATGTACGTCTTGTTGCGAAAAAAAATGTCCTATTGATTTATTTTTGTTCAGGACAAATGTCCTATCACTTTTGCATTGTCCAGGACATTTGTCCTATATGCCACATCTCATGGATGTGAGCCCCTGCTGGTGTTCAATGCGGGCGCTGTGAGCGACACACAAATTCCTTCGCTAAGCTTAGTAATCAACGCCTGTTTCGTTCGTCAAATTCGATCGCCATCTTGAAACCACTAACAACTTTAGGCAAAGAAAGTAACCAGCGTTCGCGCAAAGAAACGCAGGGCAGGCATACACCTATCGGTGTGCTTCATAGCCACATGAGCTCCCAATAAAGGCTACTTCATAGCTATACTCGCCAAATCTCGAGGCTAGGAAAGTGTTACGGGTCCCAGGCGGGAAATCAGACCTAACATAACATAACATAACATAAGCCGCCTGATAGGCTTTTCAGCCTTTTGCCTGCTATATATTTCAACTAGTGATTCGAAATATCGTTGTTTATATTTGTGCGCGGTGTACGTTCTAGGACGATCTCAATTGAGTTAAGTTTGAACACAATTTGTCTCCCGTGCTTGTCATGTAAGTTTTTGAACGTGTTTAGTGTTCCTGCTGACACAATGTTGGGTGGCAAATTGTTCCAGTTATTTACAACACGATTAGGAAAGAAGTTAGCATACAGGTTAGTTTTAACATTTTTTTGTGTTAATTTAAAATCATGACCTTTTGTGCTCGAACCCTGTAATCTTGAACTTTAACGTGTTAAATTCATAGCTCAAAATCCAGTGTCATTCTTTACTTATATTTGATACAAGTCCATGTAAGCAAGCCAAAGAACATTTGTCGTGAAATTAATTGACGGATTGAGCTCCGAACTTAAGCATAATTAATTAATTTGGTTGTTCAATCGACGAAAATGCACCAAAAATGGCGTACGTTGTCAACCATGGGACATCATTTACACGAAAGAGTTGTCTCCCTTGTCCGCTCAAACGGATTGTTCCTTCTTTGACCCATGTAAACGAAATGCATTCGTACAGTTCATCGGAGTTCATTCCGTAACTTCAAAGGGATCTAAAATGACTTGTTATGATTACAAGTGCAGGTTCTACACATTTGGAGCATGTCTATGTTCCCCCAGGTCTATGTTCCTCCAGTCATGCCATGTGTCATGTCATGTCATATGTCATATATATCCGGTCATGCCATATGTCATTTCACATGAGCGATCGAGAAGAAGAAGAAGATTTCACATGTCATGCCACACGTGTCTTGTCACGTGTCATGTTCAGCCCGTAAAACTCGGATGTTGTTTTCCACAACGTCCGCCAATTCGACAATATTGGTAGTCAACTTTGCTCTACAATTCTTGTTCGAGCAGCGCCAATGAGTATTTTGTTTGTTTGTTTGCTTGAAGTCGCAGCACAGGCTTCATGTCTCACCCAGTCACATTATTCTGACACCGGACCAACCAGTCCTAGCACTAACCCCATAATGCCAGACGCCAGGCGGAGCAGCCACTAGATTGCCAATTTTAAAGTCTTAGGTATGACCCGGCCGGGGTTCGAACCCACGACCTCCCGATCACGGGGCGGACGCCTTACCACTAGGCCAACCGTGCCGGTCGCCAATGAGTATTATCACCTCTGTTCTGGTGTTTATGAAAACGGAAGCTTCTGAAAATCAAAATATTCCCCCCTGTCACCTCTTACGAGACGCGCTTCATCCATTTTGAACAGAGAAATCTGCTTGCTTGCCGCTTGGCAATAAGGGGGAAAAAAAAGTGTGGTTAAGGTAACATAGCCAAAAAAATAGGGTAGGAAGGTAGGCAATCACTTTTCTTTTTTTTTAAAACTTTCTTTTCTGCTATATTATATAGCAATAAAATGGCCAAACTGGGTGCGGAGGACGAACAAGAAGAAAACCCAGTGAGCTCCACAGAGATGAAAACCATCATAAAGTCTCTGCTTAAAACACCCCCAACGCACGACAGCTACCACCAACTGTCAAGGCCTGAACAGGTAGTCATTTTCCCCCTGAGAACAGGGCACAACAGAATGCAACAACACCTGCACAAAAAACTGCGAGCCGTGCCCTCCCCCATGTGTCCCTGTGGAGACGCAGAGCAGGATGCAGCCCACACCCTGCAGGAATCTCCAGCCCCTGAGGAGAGAGATCTGGACCAGGCCGGTGCCCCTTCATGAGAAGCTGCATGGACCTGTGGAGGCTCTTCATAAGACCACCAGCTTCATTACCAGAGCTGGACTCCAAGTTTAGCATTGGCGAACGACAAGAAGAAGAAGTTATATAGCAGAGCAACCAAGCGTGTAGCACTCGCAACCGAAGAAGATGCCGCCATTTTTGTCATGGCAAGCGTCTGTTGGGCCTTTTTAGTAGAAGAAGTTATTTCCCTTGCATCGTCTGCATGACGACTCGAGCGCTTTCGCTTTCATTGCGTTTTCTGCACTCGTTTTCTTGTTTTCATTTTTTGTTTGTTTTGACAAATGTAATAAAAAGTTATAGGGTCGGCCCCTAAAAATAGGGTAGGTCGAGTTACCGTAACCACACCTATTTTTTGTTTTAGGATTAAGTGGTTGTGCCTAGCTTCAGATTGACTGTCTTGGGCTTCTAGCCCTTATAACCTGAATTTCTCTTCAAGTAAGGCTCTCTATAATGTACTGGCAGAGAGAGTAGTCAGCTCCTTCCACTGAAAACCCAAGCTTTGTCAGTAGGCTAGCTGCAAACAAACAGGCCAAGAGAGAGGCTGAATAAAAGAATAGATCCGTTGGGTATTGCAGTAACTTCTGTAGGCGCCCTGTAGGCCTACCGCTTTTTGGAAAATGACGGGCAGTTTGGAGACATTGTTGGCGGGAAAAGTACACACCCAAGTACACACCCCACACAGAGTTTACTCCATTTCAGATTTCTAGAAATTTCGAAGTTCCCCCAGGACAGAAATGTCATTTGCCATGTCATATGACATGACATATGACATAACATATTAGACATGGGGGAACATATAGACCTGGGGGAACATCGGGTGCCTCCCCTATTTGGAGACTTAAATGCCTCTGAATTATGAGCTATGAATTTAACACGCTAAAGTTCAAGATTACCTCGAACCCTCATGTAACAGGAGTAGTGAATTAGTAGCGCGTACATTGTCATTGGACTTGGGCAACATCCCATCAAGTGCCGAAATAATCACTACTGTTGATTGTGGGCAGTAATGGAAAGACAAGACAAGACATAAAGATTATGTAATATTTTATAGGTCTCGATCATATCGCCTCGCAACCTCCTGTACTCTACTCTCTAGACCTGTCAGACCTCGAGCGACAGCCTTTGTACCAAATCTCTGCGTACTTTCGACGTTGTCAATGTGAGTTGATGCCGAACGTTTTCAGTTCAAGTTACCAGCCTTCGGAATGCTATATCCTTTGCACATAACCTACCTTTACACTGTGTGATAAAATTAGCAATTTATGAATCATCAAAATTAATGGTATATTTGACAGAGAACGGAAATCGTCTGGTCTGCATAAACGGAAACCAGTGCGAGTAGCTTCCCCTCTCCCATTCATCTTATCGCCTCAAAGTGTCAAAATAACACGCATGGTAAGGGAACTATTTTTTTGAAACAAGACGGTTTCTCATAATCATCAGCGCTGGGTAATAAGTTTGTTTTCCACGTTAAAGTTTGTGTCAAAATCTCATGCAACATATGGAACTTGTTACGTTTTAGCTGTTATGACTCTTGTGTCAAATTTAACAAGGGGAGGCTTCTTTCTTTAGACTGCCGCCTTCATCAAGGTGAAGATTCTGCAGACAATTATTAACTGTGCCTAAGCAATTTTGCCAGGAAAGACCCTTTTGTCAATCGTGGGATCTTTAACGTGCACACCCAAAGTAGTGTACACGGGGGGAGGGTTCGGACACCGAAGAGAGTCTGCACACAAAGTTGACTCTGAAGGCTCTTTGAGAATTAGGATTTGTGAGCTTATTGTTGCAGTATGTCACGTTTCATGTATTCACTGCAACTATACTTGTATTTACATGTACATGCATTGTCTTGCCTTGCAGACTGAAACACACACACACACACACACACACACACACTGATTAGCCACCAGTGATGTTCAGCTTAATTAATTCGCATGGGTGGGAGCCCAAAATGTTCGGCTAGGACTGAACATTTTGGAAGGCCGGGGTTTGTTTGTTTGTTTGCTTAACGCCCAGCCGACCACGAAGGGGAAGGCCGGGGTACAGGGGCTGCTAAGGCTCCGGCAGGGTGCAGGGGCAGCGCCCCGGCTTCAGTGCTGGGGGGTCTAGGGGGGCAGCGCCCCCCAGCCAAAAATGAATTTTAGCATTCAAGTTAGGAAGGGTTTAGGTGGCCTCTCCTGACTTGTAAATTTTAGAACAAACAAGCTTTTTGGAGATGCATAATACACTCAAAGGAAAAAGTTAGGGACCGCCCTTGAAAAAACCAGCTAACTTCATATGTGCCAAGTTTATAAAACCAAATGGCTGTCAGGCCGAACACACCAGTGGGTGAGCAATGCTGTGTTAGCAGGAAACTTGCTCGGGATCCACGGAGGCCTGGCTAGGGCACGAGACAGAAACTGCCAAACTGCAAAAAGTGGACCATTTTTACACTGGCGCGTGGGTATCCTTGGCACAAAGGGTCAAAAATCCAAAAAATAAGCCCTTTCAAAAATAAGGCCTTATTTTTGAAAATATGCCCATATTTTTGAAAATAAGCCCTTATTTCTAAAATAAGGCCTTATTTTCCATGATTAAGGCCTTAAATCTTTAAGCCCTTAACAAAATATGGGCATAAAAAATAAGCCAGCTTATCTAAAAATAAGGCATTACGAGAAATAAGGCCTTATTTCTGTAAGGCCTTAATAAAAATAAGGGCATAAAAAAAATAAGGGCATAAAAAAATAAGGGCATAAAAAAAATAAGGGCTTAAAAAAATAAGGCCTTATTTTTTTGACCAATCATGAAGCTGAATAGAAGTCGGCTGTGCCGCACATGCGCAGAGATTTCATAACATACATGACGAATGGGTTCAGTGATCGTGATGAACTTTTGAGAAGAATTTGTGCTGAATTTGGAAATTGCGAGAGAATTGGGGTTTCCGAATGAGGTGTATGCGCGCTCAAGGTAAGCATTGTTTACATGAAATGACTGTTTCATTTATATCAGTGTAACATCTTGATCGCTTTTGAATATCCGGATGCGCAGTAGCGATGCGCAGAAAAATAAGGGCATATTTTTTTTAAGGGCTTATTTTTTTATGCCCTTATTTTTTATGCCCTTATTTTTTTAAGGTCATAACAGAAATAAGGCCTTATTTCAGTAAGGCCTTAACAGAAATAAGTCCTTATTTCATTATGCCCTTATTTCCTTTTGGCTGTAACTATTTAAGGGCTTATTTTAGAAAATAAGGCCTTATTTTAGAAATAAGGGCTTATTTTCAAAAATATGGGCATATTTTCAAAAATATGGGCATATTTGTAAAAATAAGGCCTTATTTTTTTAAGGGCTTATTTTTTGGATTTTTGACCCTTTGTGCCAAGGATACGTGGGCAAGCCTGGGCGGGAAAGATGAAAAATTTGTTATGCACGTGCAGGGGGGATGTGTTGAGAGTGAATTGTTGTCACCAGTTAGGTTTTATAGCCCCGCGATTTTCCGCTAGCCACCATCTTCTCACTATGCCTCCCAGACCATAGACCAAATAGCCTGGACCGCCAACTCGTCACGTGACCCTTCGAGGTTACGACGCTCGACTTTCAGGGGCGCTTAGTGTCCGGTTTGAAAGGCCAGCGATTCGAAGACAGTGAAAAGAAAGCACGCTCCAGTTATTTGTGACAATGGGAGGTGACAATGAATTGGATTTTCCAAAACTCCAAACTAAACTTAACAAAACTCATAGAAAAGCATGTTCCATATGCACTTTAGCTGAGTTTATTTTAGCATTTTCAGAACTTACCTCGGCAACTTTGTCCATGTTTACAATCGACACCGGATATGACATCCCCCTGATTTCTGAAAGGCCATGTAAGCGTAGGTTCCTAAATGCGAGAAGACGCTACCTCGTAATAGAGAGAAAGAGCGGAGAGAGAGCTAGTTGGCGGTCCAGGATAAATGGTCTATGCCCAGACGAAAGGTGATCACCTTCAACAAAGCCTGGGCCATCGCATGGCTGCAAGACGGCGTAAGCAAGCGAGAAGTGGGCAGACGACTTGGAGTGTCCCATTCTGTCGTGGTCAGGCTACATCAGAAGTTCCAGGCCACCAACAGCGTCAGTTCTGGAGAGGCCCAGGTCAGGACGGCCTAAGAAGACAACACAGCGTGAAGATCGCTTCATCAGAAGACAAGCTCTGCAGCAGCGAGGCACCACTGCAAACATCATCAGGGGCCAGCTGAGGGTGGCAACAAACACCAACGTCAGCACGAAAACCATCCGCAAACGCCTGCACGAAGTTGGCCTGCGATCACGTCGTCCAGCTGTACGGCCACGACTGACAGCAGCTCATTTGGCGCTCTATCACAACCATGCCAGGTGGACACGCCAGCAATGGGCCGATGTGCTGTTCAGCGATGAGTCCCGCTTTAATCTGCACCATCATGACGGTCGGGCTCGTGTGTGGAGGCGTCAGGGTGAGCGGTACAACAACGGTCTGGTGCAGGCCGGAGAGGGTGGCCTTCGGCGGGGGCTCCATCATGGTGTGGGGGGCCTTCAGTTTTCTACACAGAACCCCCCTCTACCACATTGTTGGCAACCTGACGGGCCAGTGCTACAGAGATGAGATTGTCGCCCCTTTGGCCCTACCCGCTCTACACCAGATTGGTGTGCAGGCGGCTGTGTTCCAGGACGATAACGCGACACCTCACAGAGCGAGGCTGGTCAACAACTTCATCCAGCAGGCTGGTGTCACCAGGATGAACTGGCCGGCCTGCAGCCCCGATTTCAACCCCATCGAGCACCTGTGGATGAGCTAGACAGGCGAGTGAGGAACAACCACCCACCCCCAAGGAACCCGCTGCCGCAACTGCTTCAGTTCCTGCAAATCGAATGGCAGGCCATTCCTCAGGCCTTCTGCAGGAAGCTGGTAAACTCGATGCGGAACAGGACTGCAGAAGGCATCGCAAAACGCGGCGGACACACCCATTACTGAACTGTTCGGAACTTGCAAATATTGTTTTCGACTCCCACGTTGTTTCAGAGCTTGTTGACACGTAATGCGTGAATGAAATGTCACCATATTTTGAAAAAGGATCGCTGAGATAATGAATTAATCATGTTACGAATTTGATTCAATTTTGTTTGGTGGTTTGGAAGCTGTGTTTGTTTGCGTAAGTGGTCCCTAACTTTTTCCTATGAGTATATATACATCTTGTAAACTTGAAGGTTTTTGTAACTGACCAGCTGAAAATTAATTTTAGCATTTCATGAGGGGGCTGTTTGAGCCTCTGCTGGCTTTAAAA
Source organism: Littorina saxatilis (assembly GCF_037325665.1). Classification (NCBI taxonomy): domain Eukaryota; kingdom Metazoa; phylum Mollusca; class Gastropoda; order Littorinimorpha; family Littorinidae; genus Littorina; species Littorina saxatilis. The sequence goes on along the minus strand of NC_090253.1, from coordinate 59,671,718 downwards.
CTGATAACAGCAAACAACAACAAATTGGGGGGGGGGGGGGGGCACAATGCACAAAATTCTTCCTGGGACGGGAGAAATCCCACCCCTGTAATTGTCACCCACCCACAATATTCACATACCTTAGACCCCTGTGACTTGTTTTTATTCCCCGGCTTCCGTCAAGAGGCAGTTGAAAGGAAAGCGGACACATACACATACACACTCACTCACACAGTGAGTGACACATGACCAAACATGCAAATGAAACACAAACATGGAGAAAATGCATGGTCTACTCCCTTTGCATTTGCAACTTTAATATGAAATATCATTTTACATGGCATGGGGCGGTGCTGGAGGCAGATTGGGAGAATGGTTGGTGGGTGGGTGGGTGGGGGCACTTATGACACTTATTGCCCTTGTTTGCAAAGTATGGCTTTTTTGACACAACTGATTTTTGACAACTTCAAATGGACCTATTATAAAACAAAAGGTTGCAATTACAGACCAAATCATATTCTAAGTTGGGAAGCATACTTTTTGCTCCGATTTCGTGAAAACACGTGCGCATGAAACAAAACAGGTGACCCAGATTTTTGCGGGGTGACCGTACAGCTGTGCCTTGCGCCATGACAAAACCAGGGTAAGTATAAGGTAGATTGCCAGTGAATTGAGTATGTTCAGCAAGTGTAACAGAAAGCAAGATAATAATTTTAACAGTTATAAAATGGTCAAAGCGAAAGAAAATGTCACTATTACGTCAATTACACAACACGTAAGTAGGATTACATGCAGAGTACCTTTCTGCTCATCTACTGCAATCTTTAGTCAGGATTTGTGAAAAAATATTTTTAAAAAGTCCCCGATGGGTTTTCTGTTATGACGTCAGCATCACCACCAAATATACTGCCAGTTCGTTTTTAGGACCAAATTCAAAATATCGTCAGGGCAGGGATGTAGCTCAGTCGGTAGCGCGCTGGATTTGTATCCAGTTGGCCGCTGTCAGCGTGAGTTCGTCCCCGCGTTTGGCGAGAGATTTATTTCTCAGAGTCAACTTTGTGTGCAGACTCTCCTCGGTGTCCGAACACCCCCGTGTGTATACGCAAGCACAAGACCAAGTGCGCACGAAAAAGATCCTGTAATTCATGTCAGAGTTCGGTGGGTTATAGAAACACGAAAATACCCAGCATGCTTCCTCCGAAAACGGCGTATGGCTGCCTAAATGGCGGGGTAAAAAACGGTCATACACGTAAAATTCCACTCGTGCAAAAAACACGTGTACGTGGGAGTTTGAGCCCACGAACGCAGAAGAAGAAAAAAAAAATATCGTCACCAGTAAGAAACAAATTATACATCAGAATCCCTGGCAACATATAAACATAAAACCTTATTTGTAAGTCCTTATATATGCCGGCCTTTTTCAAAGAACAAATTGTATTTATGAAACTAACCCTGGGATCCCCTGTAGAGCAATAAGCCAAAATAGATCATAACACTAAAATGACAGCATATTTCAGGGGAAAATCCCAGTTTGAAATTTTTTTTTAACCTTCACCGGATCACGCATTGGACTACACAGTCCGGATGATGTGGGTCATGTACAACCCATACTGTCCAAAGAAGGATTCAACGTAAAAAGTATGGGTCGTACACGACCCACGCCATCCGAATAGGGATAAACGTTTTGCCGCCTCTTTGCAGAGTGTGGGTCGTACACGACCCACGCCATCCGAACAAGGATAAACAACGTAAAATTCCTTACGTCATTCCATATGGGTCGTCCACGACCCACATCATCTGGACTGTGTTGTTCAAATTATGTCATCATTTATTTGTTTGTTTACAAAGATAACCTTTCAAAAGTTGGGCACTGAAAGGTCGTATGGTGATTGGAGATTACCTGAAGTCTCAATTCTTCTTCTTCTTCTTCTGCGTTCGCGGGCTGAAACTCCCATGTGCACTCGTGGTTTGCACGAGTGGAATTTTACGTGTATGACCGTTTTTACCCCGCCATGTAGGCAGCCATTAGCCGCTTTCGGAGGAAGCATGCTGGGTATTTTCGTGTTTCTATAACCCACCGAACTCTGACATGGATTACAGGATCTTTTTCGTGCGCACTTGGTCTTGTGCTTGCGTGTACACACGGGGGTGTTCGGACACCGAGGAGAGTCTGCACACAAAGTTGACTCTGAGAAATAAATCTCTCGCCGAACTCACGCTGACAGCGGCCAACTGGATACAAATCCAGCGCGCTACCGACTGAGCTACATCCCCGCCCGAAGTCTCAATTACAAACTCCAATAAAAAGACGATTTTGTCAGTCTTTGGATCATCCACGACCCACGAAGCACGGTGAAGGTTAATGTAATGTGTCACTGCCTCTCGTCAAATGATTCAAAACAACGCTGGGACTGGTGTACTTTTATTTGTCAATAGCACCGTAAAACTCGTTGTCCAAGGAATCTAGAGGCAGAGAGAGTTCCATGAGTTCAGTGGCTTTCAGTGGGAGCGACCCAGTGTCGCTTTCATGAGGTTCTCTTGAGCGAAAGAACCCAAAATGGCTTACATTTACCGCTCAGCCGGAAAACCGCGCATGAATACAGAAAACTGTTACTTGAAACAATCCACCGAAAAACCATCGAAAAATCCCGAACCACAGCTACTCATCCATCAAAGGGCAGGTACACACATCAGTAAAAAATGTCCATAAAAGGTGGCAAATTAAGAGAAAGAACCCGGAAAGATGGAACTATATCGCGTTATAACTTAGGAGTAAAAAAAGGGTTTCCCGAAAGTGGTCAAGGGGAAAGAATCCATGCAAAGTTATAAAAGTTAGTTACATTTAAGGGGTCGCTTCCCTTTAACTGCATGGCAGTTACACTCCCACCTGAATCATCTACTTTAACTTTAAGATGATTTAAAAGTCCAGGAATATCAAACAGATAATAAAAGTTCGAGTTAGAACTATCGCTAGAGAACTTAAAAAAGGCTATTCACGTTCACTGGGTTAACTACTGAATGTTCAAGCAAAAAAGCTGTCCGTAGAAAGCTTAAAAAGGATATACAAGTCCAGCGGTTTGGCTAATCATTGTTCGAAATGTTCTTTGGGAGAAGAACAATAAGTTTGTGAACTGGTCTTTCCAGGTAGGACCTCTGGCGCAGAGGTTTTCCATGTTTATCAAGTTCAGAGGTTGCCATGAGTAGTTTCACCCTTCTGACACGTCCGTCATCGCCGGGAAAGGTTTTCACAACCCTGGCTGTTTTCCAGTCTGTCCTGCAGATCCCATCTTCTTGGAGTAGGACAATGTCACCTTCCCGGATGTTGTCCTGCGTTTGTTGCCAGATGCTTCTGGTTTGCAGAGTTTGCAGGTATTCCTTCTTCCATCTGGTCCAGAAAGTGTCTGCAAGGTACTGCACTCGCCGCCATCGCTTCTTCAGGTACAGGTCTTCCTTCTCGAAGACTCCAGGAGGAGGAGGCATGACAATGCCAGGCTTCATGGTTAGGACATGGTTGGGCGTCAAGGGCAGTGGGCCGTCTGCTCTTTCAAGGTTTTCCACAGTCAATGGTCTGCTATTGACGATAGCCATCGCCTCGTACATCAGTGTTCTTAGGCAGGATGTGTCGAGTCTAGCAGCACAGTTGTCCAGAATGCCTGTAAGGACGTTGCGGATGTTGCGTATCTGTCTTTCCCAAATTCCACCCATGTGGCTGGATGATGGGGGGTTGAACTTGAATTCGCAGTCCAGCTCAAGCAATCGAAGTGCGACTGTTTTGTGGTCCAGCTTCTTCAGTTCTTCTTTTAGCTCATGTTTCGCCCCAATGAAGTTTGAGCCTTGGTCACAGCGTATCATTCGGACCTTGCCTCTGAGAGCGATGAAACATCTGAGGCCATTCAGAAATGCATCGGTTGTCATGTCATCGAGTACCTCAATGTGTACTGCTCTCATGGCCAAACATGTGATCAAAAGTCCGTATCGCTTGACTTCCTTACGGCCTTCCTTCACAGTGAAGGGTCCAAAACAGTCTATTCCACAGTAGGTGAATGGCGGAGATGGCTCTACTCTTTCCTTTGGGAGGTCAGCCATCTTTTGGCCTTTCGCCTTTCCACGATGTCTGATGCAGGCTGTGCACTTGTTGATAAGTGACGAGACAACTCTTCTGCATCCCAGGATCCAATATCCGGCAGAGCGGATTGCGTTTATTGTCAGGCTCCGACCTTGGTGGGCTGTCTTTTCATGTTGATGTGCAGTGATGAGGTGAGACACGTGGCTGTTTTTCGGCAGGATCAAGGGGTGTTTTACGCCATAGAGTTCTGAAGTCTTCTTGATTCTGCCTCCAACTCGCAGCAGGCCGTCTTCGTCAAGAAATGGGTCAAGCTGGCTGAGCGGGCTCGACTTCGACTTCAGATCACTGACGTCAAAGCTCTCTCTTTGGATACATTTGACAATGTTCTGTTCAGCTCTCTTCTTGGCTTCGACATCCGAGATCTCCTTTCCCCGTTTGCGTGCACAGCACATGACGATTCTGGCAACAGCTGTGACTGCGCGTCTGAGGCTGGAGAATCTCCTGATTCTCTCTTCAAAGGTAGTGAACTTTGCCCCTTGTGTAGTGTGGACTGTTGCGCTCTTGATTTCTTTGTCCTGAGGGTCCACTTCAATGTCTGCGTCATTTATTGTGATTTCCCTTTGCCAGAGAAAATCTGGTCCTTTTAGCCAGTTTGATGTGGACAACTCATCCACTGACAATCCACGAGAGGCATGGTCTGCTGGATTCTCTGATGTTGCAATGTAGTGCCACTGGTCAGGATTGGACCTTTGGCAAATCTGTTCCACTCTGTTCGCGACATACATGTGGAATCTTGTTGTCTTGTTTTTGATGTATCCCAAAACCACCTTTGAATCAGTCCAGAAGAAGTTAGTGATGTTTGGGTAGTCAAGTTCAGCATCCAGAAAAGCTGCCGTCTTCGCTGATAGTACAGCTGCCTGAAGTTCCAATCTTGGAACTGTTGTTGCCTTCAGTGGAGCTACTCGGGCCTTTGCCATGACAAGAGTGCAGTGTGCTTGGCCGTCGTCACTTCTCAGGCGCAAGTATGAGCACTGCCCGTAACCTTGCAGCGAGGCATCGGAGAAGTGGTGAAGTTCAACTCCGACTGGCGAGCTGATGTTCCCCAGGTAACATCTTGGGACTTTGAAGTCTGTGAGCTTTTGCAGGTCACTCATCCATTTCTCCCATTGTGGGCGGAGGTCTTCAGGGATAGGGTGGTCCCAACCAGCTCCGCCTCCACACATTTCTTGGAGAATCATCCTTCCCACTAGGACTACAGGTGCAATGAGGCCCAAGGGGTCGTAGATTGATGCTACAGTGGCCAAAATTCCACGTCGTGTCAGTGGGTTGTCTTTTGGGTTCAGCTTGAAGCAGAAGCTGTCTGATTCCATACACCACTGCAGCCCCAGGACGCTCTCAAGTGCGGTGGTACCAAGGTCCGTGTTTTTGTTGGCTTGAGCAGCACCCCCGCGCTCAGACTCTGGAACGCTGTTCACGACCTCATTGCTGTTTGAAACAATCTTGTGTAGCCTCAGACCGCCTTTTGAACAGATGAGCCTGGCCTTTTCGAGCAGATCAATGGCTGCTTCAGCTGTGGACTCTCCCTTCAGGCCATCGTCCACGTAGAAATCGTTCATGAGAAAATTTGCAGCCCTTTCTCCCAGGTGTTCGTGGTCTTTGGCAAGTCGCTTCAGTGCGAAATTGGCGCATCCAGGTGAGGACGATGCACCAAACAAGTGGACTTTCATGCGATAATCGACTGGAGCCTTGGAGAGGTCTCCATCCTCCCACCACAGAAACCGTAGATAGTCTTGGTGTCGTCTTTCCACCCGGAACTGGTGGTACATTTTCTCCACATCGCATGTGAAGGCGATGGGGCCTTGTCTGAATCTGCAAAGGACTCCCACCAGTGAGTTGACGAGGTCAGGGCCCTGAAGCAGATGATCGTTGATACAAGTCCCTTGGTATCGAGCGCTGCAGTCGAAGACTACTCTGACCTTTTCTGGCTTTTTGGGGTGGTATACTCCATGATGGGGGATATACCACTGAGTGTCGTTCATTTCATCACTTGGGACCTTCTCCGCATCCCCTCTGTCAATGATTTCCTTCATAAAGGCTGTGTAGTGTTGTAGGTACTGAGGTTTTCTTTCAAACTGCCGTTTTAGAGCCATGACTCTATGATAGGCTGCTTGTCGATTGTTGGGCAGCTTTGGCTCGCCATTTCTGAAGGGAAGTGGCATTTCATAATGTCCATCCTCTGTTTGATGAATGCCTTCTTCAAGTGTCTTCAGAAATTGTTTGTCTTCTTGGGACATCGTTTGGTCAGGTGGGCTCAGTTCCTGGAAGTCTTGCTCCATAATTTTCACGAGATCTGCCGTCGTGACCTCTTTAATGTGAGTCTTCTGCACATAGGTCACTGATCTCTCTGGGTGGTAAGCTGAGTGAGCAACTTCCCCTGTGATCACTCTATGTGAGGTTCCGATAGCATCGAAGCTTTCTGTGATGCCGCCGACGATGCTCCAACCAAGCTCTGTCTCAACTGCATATGGCTGATCATCGTCTCCAGTGACACAGTTCAATGGTGCCAGTGCTCTCGGGCAGTTATATCCAATCAACAGCCCAACGGCGCAGTCTTGTTTGGGAACCAAGACGTTCTCCAATCTGCTCAAATGTGGCCATCTGCCTGCCGTTTCTGGTGATGGAATGTGCTCATCGTCAAGCGGGATGTGATCTCTTGAGTAGGTGACAGGCAGGTGTATCGTCTTCTCCGAGTTGAAGCCTCTGACCCTCAAGTTTGAGTACTTCTGACATGCCACTGTGACGCTAGTGTCTGTCATCGTTGTCAGCTTCAAAGCAGCTGGTGTGGAGGAAGCCTGCAAGTCCCTTGCCACGGACTCCAGAACAAATGTAGAATCAGACATCGTATCTAGGAGTGCGTAGACCAGTATCTCCTGGTGTGGGTTTTCGTCTGTCGACAGAAACACTGGGACGGCCATTGACGTCAAGCTGCTCTCTGTATTTGAGAGAACCTTCCTGCATGATCCATTCTTTAGATCAGTTTGTTGAGTATCCTTCTGATCATCCCTTTTCATTTCCTTTGGAGGACGCTGGTGATTTGACGACCAGTTGTCGTCATGAAGGCTCGTAGGATGTTTCTTGCTGCACTTCTTGCAGTCACACCGTTTCGTGCAGTCCTTTGACACGTGCCCTGGTCTTAGGCACCCAAAGCACAGGCCTTCCTTTCTGACGAAATCCTTTCTTTCTGACATCTGCTTTCTCATAAAGTCTCTGCACTCATTCATTGAGTGATGTTGCCTTTTACAAAACAGGCAACTTGTCGAGGATGCAGACGTCTGGGTGTTCTCATTGTGGTTGTTGGAAACCATGTTGCCGTTCGTATTCAGGACTGTCTTCGGAGGCCGAGGTTGTTCATGATGCCTTTGGCTTTGTGGCCTTGGACCCGCTGGTAGAGGCTCAGCGGAGAGGACTGGGTCATTCACAATCTCAGATTCTTCGACAACAAATTGCGTGAATTCCTGGAACGTCGGGTATCTGGCCTTGTCTCGCTTGGTTGTTGCCGTTGTCCGATTCCATCTGTGGGCTATCCAATCTGGAAGCTTGGCTGTGATCTTTCTGATCTCACGCACGTCGTCGAGAATTTTCAGGTCAGGTACTTCGGCAGCTGCAGCTTGACACTGGAGAAGGAAGTCAGACAAGTTGCGAAGGCCCGCTTTATCCTTGTTAGCCACCTTAGGCCAGGCGTCCAGTTTGGTGCGGAAAGCTTCAGAAACGGCAAAGGGGTTGCCAAACCTCTTTTCCAGAATATCCCGAGCTTGCCTGTATGCATCGTCACTTCTGAGCATGAAAAAGCCACTGACGGCCTCCCTGGCCGGCCCACCTAGGTAGCGTTTCAAGTAGTGGATTTTGTCTGACGGTGCGATACCTCTATTCTCAATCAGTGAGGTGAATGAGAAAATCCAGTCAGGATAGTGAAGTGGATCGCCAGTGAAGATGGGTGGCTCTGGAATAGGCAATCGACTTGTGGTTATTGCCCTTGCTAGCGCATCTGCAAATTGTTCGGTAGTTTGGCTCCAAGGAGTAAACACTGGAGCATCATAGTTCAGGTTTGTTCTTTGTGCGTGAGTATCAGACTGATGCAAGGCCTGAGCTTCATGACGCAGGTTCGTTCCTTGTGAGCGATCACCAATCTGACGCAAAGCCTGAGCGTCGTGGCGCAGGTTTGTCTTTTGCGATCGGCCATCAAACTGATGCAAATCCTGAGTGTCATGGCGCAGGTTTGTCTTTTGAGCACAATCATAAGTCTGATGAGAGGCCTGTCTATGCGGCATGATGTTGTTCCAATCATCAATTTGATGCAAGGCCCGTCTGTGTGGCATAATGTCTTGTCTCTGTGGTGCAGTGTGGCTCCCTTGGCTTGATTGTGAACCACTGTTAGGCTCGTCAAGCACTTTCAGTCTTGCTTCCTCCATTTTCAACTGAGCCACAATTTTTTCTTCTTCTATTTCTCTTTTCATCTTTGCCATCGTTCTTTCTGTTTCCATTCTGCGTAGATTTTCTTCAAATTCAAGCTGTTCCAATTTTTCTTGTCTTTCTTTCTCAAGACGCTGTGACTGTAGCTTGGCTTGTAGAGCGGCAGCTTCAGCTGCGGCCAGAAGTCTCTGTGATGAAGTAGAAGAGGCCTTAGATCGCTTTGACGCATGAGAAACTACTGAGCGTACAGGATTATTCATGTGCTTTGTTGCAGTAACAATCTTGTTCATGGTTGAGACTGCCATATTTGCCACGTCGTTGAGCAAACCATCAGTGCTTTCTTCACCATCATCCAATTCATTTATCTTCTCAGCAGTTTCTCTCAGTAGGCTGATTCGGGATGTAATCGCTTGGCGCCTTGAAATCATATCTTCACAGTCCACAGTGCTCTGTTGTAGCAGACTGTCAGTGTCAGTAAGAAAGTCCAGCAACCCACAATGTTCAGAGTGAAAGGCTTGTAAAAGTAGTTCTTTCTTGTAGCTTCTGCCCTTTTCTGTCAGTTTTTGTTCCCTTGCAGAACGTCTGACGCTTTCTGAGTTCTCTTGTCCTTCGTTCATTTCAAGAGGGTTCAGATTTTCCTTTTCCATAATTTTGCCAGTCGATGTCTTCCAAGTTCTGGCCGGTTGTTGACCTATGTCGAAGGTCAATGGTTGAAAGGTCGCCTTTCTCTTCAGGCGCGTTTTCCTTTACTCTGGTAGCGAGTTCGTTTTACTCTGGGAACGAGTTTTACTGTCACTGCCTCTCGTCAAATGATTCAAAACAACGCTGGGACTGGTGTACTTTTATTTGTCAATAGCACCGTAAAACTCGTTGTCCAAGGAATCTAGAGGCAGAGAGAGTTCCATGAGTTCAGTGGCTTTCAGTGGGAGCGACCCAGTGTCGCTTTCATGAGGTTCTCTTGAGCGAAAGAACCCAAAATGGCTTACATTTACCGCTCAGCCGGAAAACCGCGCATGAATACAGAAAACTGTTACTTGAAACAATCCACCGAAAAACCATCGAAAAATCCCGAACCACAGCTACTCATCCATCAAAGGGCAGGTACACACATCAGTAAAAAATGTCCATAAAAGGTGGCAAATTAAGAGAAAGAACCCGGAAAGATGGAACTATATCGCGTTATAACTTAGGAGTAAAAAAAGGGTTTCCCGAAAGTGGTCAAGGGGAAAGAATCCATGCAAAGTTATAAAAGTTAGTTACATTTAAGGGGTCGCTTCCCTTTAACTGCATGGCAGTTACATAATGAATGTAACAAGAACAAAATTATATTCTCTGTAATTGTTGGTTACTACTAGACCACTGGACCAAACAAACCATACCCGTCAATCTAAAAATATAACGCGAAGCTGTCTTTTCTTCAGTTGGTGTGACTGAATTTGGACAAGTTTTTGGAGCCCTGATGTCTCATGCGGTGGTTGTCAAATGAGAATAGGAAAAACGGACTACCGTTTCATCATTCCATTGTGTAACTGTAAGTTGAAAAAACTGTCTTCTTTCCTTTAATACCCAAAACATTTCTGCGCTGTTCATTTTACAGTTACTACATGTACCAACAAAATACTAATTCTCAATAATTTGTAGACAACCTGTATTACATTAAGCTGTAACTGAAAATGTATCAGGGGCAGACAGAATCTATCAGTATCATCACATATATTGCAATCCCATCTTCTGTGTGAGTCAACATGTGGTCCCCCAAATGATTTCTTTTCACAGAATTCAGCTGTTTACAGGTAAACACAAAGTCTATACTCTGTTGTGTCAAAAGATCAAGGTGCTTGAAAGTAGCATCACACAGTGTGCATTTACAAGGTTGTTGCACTGCATGGGTCACCATGTGTTGCTTCAATTCACTTGGAAGACTGAACTCGGCATCACACACTTTACATTAGGTAATGCAGTCTGTTACTGGCATGTGTTGACATGGGATTCTTTACATCACTGGTCTATGGTGAGGCAGGGTCACATTGTGCAGATATGTGTGGTGTCTCTCCATCATGTGCTAACATGTGCTCTCCCAGGTAGTGAAACTGAAAGCTTCAACACACTCTGAACAGCAATGTTGTTCTTTTTCTTCAGGCTTTGACAATAGACTGTTAGAGGAACCCCACTTGGTGTACACTAGTTCTTGTAGCAGTGACACAGAGGGCGTCTGTTCAGTGACTTGTGAAGTGGAATTCATCCCTTGGCCTACTTCTGAGCAGAAAAAGACAGGACAATCTGACTCGCAGTCTTCATCAGAAGCAGTCATTGCAGGCTCTGTCTTAACAGTGACAACACACCCACTGAAACCCACTTCAGACATGTGTTGACCTCAGTGGCAGGACTGTTTGGCTTGCTGTTTACACTACACTACTCAATTCAGTGGCTGAGGGGGGATCACTCAGTTAAGGATGTCGTACACTTGCATGTCAATATCTGGCTCTAATTTGACAACAACAGCCCAATTGTATTCAGTAGAACTCACTTCATTCTGACATGTGTTGACCTCGGCGGCAGGACTGTCTAGATTGCTGTTTGAGCTAGATGTGCTGGATTCAACAGAGGGGTCCACCTACGCAAGCATCTCATCGTGTCTGCCTCTAAGTCTGTCACCACTGACTTACGCATTTGAATGAACCAGTCCCTGACATCGTACCGGAGCACCAAATCATCTGACTCACAGACAAGTACCTGCATGCGACCATAACACCGTTTGTCTAAGACTTTACTTTATTTGGTGTTTAACGTCGTTTTCAACCACGAAGGTTATATTCTTTCTTTCTTTATTTGGTGTTTAACGTCGTTTTCAACGAAGGTTATATCGCGACGGGGAAAGGGGGGAGATGGAATAGAGGCACTTGTCAATTGTTTCTTGTTCACAAAAGCACTAATCAAAAATTTGCTCCAGGGGCTTGCAACGTAGTACAATATATTACCTTACTGGGAGAATGCAAGTTTCCAGTACAAAGGACTTAACATTTCTTATATACTGCTTGAGTAAAATCTTTACAAAAATTGACTATATTCTATACAAGAAACACTTAACAAGGGTAAAAGGAGAAACAGAATCCGTTAGTCGCCTCTTACGACATGCTGGGGAGCATCGGGTAAATTCTTTCTCGTCCCAACCAATATATGGGACTCCCCCTTACCCCGCGGGGGGTTTGTCTAAGACTAAGTTGAGAATGCGTTGGTTTCTCAGAGTGTCTTTCAGGTTTTCTCGGTGCCTTTTGTCTTTGACCTGTCCTACCCTATCGTAGATATCATCCAAGGAAAATCCTGCTTTCTCAGCTCTGTCTTCAAGAGCACGCTCCATCTCCTCCTCGTCTTGTCCCCCTTCAGTGCCTCCCCCTTCGCCTTGAGTCACTCCCACAGCCTCCCCTTTGTTTCAATTCCGTCAGCGTCTGTGTAAACATCATGATCACTACCAGTGTCAGAGTTTGCACTCGACTGGTCCGGCGAAACTACACACTTGTCAACTGGTGGCACACATTTCAGGTTAGTTGCAAGGGGAGAGTGATCTGCATGAATTTCACGTGCTGAATCGTCACGCGCGTGTAATGGTGACAGAAATGGAATGTGGGTTTGTTGACATTCAATATCATACACATTATCTTCTTTGACAGGTTATTTCTTTTCAGGGGTAGGCGAGAAAAGGGGGTTTGTTGAAACGGTCCAGCACTTGCCTGATGTTGAGGATGTTGTGGCTGTTGTTTTCTGATGTAAGCGTAGGTTTTAGCTCTGTTTGCGTCTCTACGTAGCTGGCTTGATGGCTTGCGACAAAACCGTTGTACTGTACTGTCAGTGGTGATGGCGGGCGGTGTGTTGAAACCGTTGTACTGTACTGTCAGTGGTAATGGCAGGCGGTGTGTTGAAACCGTTGTACTGTACTGTCCGTGGTAATGGCGGGCGGTGTGTTGAAACCAGTCAGGCGAAAGACAACGACGGTCTTGCTCCCCTCTGCTGACACCTTCCACGAAATGAGCTGATTTTTGACGAGCAGGGCTTCTAGTGTTGCATTCACTGCTGTTGGAAGTCCAACAACAGACATGGTTTTAGAGTAATGATGGATTTTAACAAATCACTCAGTTTAGGATGTCGTACACTTACATGTCAACAGTTGGCTCTAATTTGACAACAACAGCCCAATTGCATTCAGTAGAACTCACTTCATTCTGACATGTGTTGACCTCGGTTGCAGGACTGTCTAGGTTGCTGTTTGAGCTAGATGTGCTGGATTCAACACCAACACTCACTTCAGTCGCTGAGGGGCGATCACTCAGTTTAGGATGTCCTACTTGTATATGTCGTGCCAAAAAATCATGCCGCAAAAAGCTAGCATCACAGTGTTGGCATTCATACGGTCTTTGGCCTGTGTGGGACAACAGGTGTCGCTTCAAATGTTGGGGCAGACTGAAAGCCTCATCACACTTTGCACAGGCGTGAGCTTTTTCTCCTGTGTGTTTAAACATGTGTTCCCTCAAATGGTGGGATTGCTTGTAGGCAGCAGGACACAGGTGACAAGTGTACGGTTTTTCAAGGGTCCTGTCTATGGTCCTAACGCTGTCAGAAACAGCTACAATCCATTCAGCTGCTGATGAGTACCCATAGAGTGTAGGGTGTCCCTTCCGTAAATGTAGTGTCAAAGTCCTTGGTTGCATAAAAGTGGCATCACAGTGAGGGCATTTATGAGGTCTTTGCCCTGAGTGGATCCGCATGTGTTGCTTCAGATATTGGGGCAGACGAAATGTGTCGTCACATTTTTCACATGCATAATATTTCTCTCTTGTGTGTTTTAACATGTGCTCCCTCAAGTGACCAGGTCGCTTGTAAGTAGCAGGATACAATGGACAAGCATGTGGCCTTTCAGGGTTCTTATCACTTGTCCTCAGGTCTTCAACACTTAGTTCACATGCAGAAGGGTATTCATTGTGTTCCGATTCTCCCGGTTTCCATGTTCCCCATCCTTCCTTTCCCTCTGAATTGGGTGCAGGCAAACATTTCCCAGTCCAGGTTGTGTCATGGCTGAAATCATGGAGCAAACCAGGCTGATCTTCCCTTGCCTCTGTCTTCACCACGATATCACTGTGATCGTTGGCAACAGCAGTACACAGATGAGAAGAGTATGGCTTTTCAAGGGTCCTATCGATCGTCCTAACGCTGTCAGCAACAGCTACGTTCCATTCAGCTGCTGATGAGTCTTTATAGAGTGTAGGGTGTCCCTTCCGTAAATGTAGTGTCAAAGCCCCTGGCTGCATGAAAGAGGCATCACAGCGAGGGCATTTATAAGGTCTTTGCCTTGAGTGGATCCGCATGTGTGACTTCAGATGTTGGAGCATGCTGAATTTGTCATCACACTTTGCACAGGCATGATCTTTTTCTCCTGTGTGTTTAAACATGTGTTCCTTCAAATTACAGGAGTTTTTGTAGGCAGCAGAACACAGGTGACAAGTGTATGGTTTTTCAAGGGTCCTATTGATGGTCCTAATGCTGTTAGCAACAGCTAAATACCTATCAGCTGCTGAAGAAGATTTATAGAGTGTGGGATGTCCCTTCCGTAAATGTTGTGTCAAAGTCCTTGGCTGCATGAAAGAGCCATCACAGTGAGGGCATTTATAAGGTCTTTGCCCTGAGTGGATCCGCATGTGATGCCTCAAAAGATTGGGCAGGCTAAATTTGTCATCACATTTTTCACAGGCATGAAGTTTCTCTCCTGTGTGTTTGAACATGTGTTCCTTCAAATTCGTGGAGTTCTTGTAAGTAGCAGGACACAATGGACAAGCATGTGGCCTTCCAGGGTTCTTATCACTTGTCCTCAGGTCTTCAACACTTAGTTCGGGTGCTGAAGGGTATTCATTGTGTTCCGATTCTCCCGGTTTCCGGGTTCCCCATCCTTCCTTTCCCTCTGAATTGGGTGCAGGCAAACATTTCCCAGTCCAGCTTGTCTCATGGCTGAAATCATGGAGCAAACCAGGCTGATCTTCCCCTGCCTCTGTCTTCACCACGATATCACTGTGACCGTTGGCAACAGCATCTCCTTCTGCCGTGTGCTGGGTCCAGGCAGGGACTGCTCTGTCTGCTCTGACATCTTTGATGACTGAAAAATAAATGATCCATGCTTATGAGTATTGTCTACACTGTGTTCATTTAACTGACAATACTAACAGAAAAGCAAACTACAGACAATTAACAGAAAAGTAAACTACAAACAGAAAATTAAGAGAAAAGCAAACTGCAAAGAGAAAATTAAGAGAAAAGCAAACTACAAAGAGACAAGTAAGAGAAAAGCAAACTACAAAGAGATATCAAATTGAAAATTTCTGCTGGCACTTAATTTCTATGCAGTCCTCGCCGGTTCACACAAAACAGAACATGATGTCCCTGAAATGCAAGCTTGCATAAAAATTAAGATGCAAAAGGATCTTCAGACGCACAGTTATCATGAAATCATTCAAGCAGTCTCAACTCAAGGAGTACTGATAGTGATACAACAAACAAGTTTGTGCTCTGTACACATAAATACAAAATAACACCTCACATTTAAACCCCAAGAACCCACACTCTAGTCTATGTCATATTATATCTTCATGTGAATTCTCGTGCTTCCTAAACTGTCATGCTCAAGGGACAGAACCTAACCAAGGAATGCAGTGAAATGGAACTTGACAGGTATGTGGGGTGCCTTTCTGAGGCTTGTTTTGGGTCAAAATTTGCCCATTTTTTGTGGTATCATTAAAAAATGTACCCATCCATGCTTACTTGCCTGTCATGGAGCTACAAAAAAAAGGGAGTTTAGAGCCATGATGTAACAAAATCTCGCAAAGGATCCTTATGTTTCTCACACTTACTGCACATTGTGTAAATCTTTTGGGACTAATGAATCTTCCAAAGCGAGTACTTACCACTGGTAGTGGTACAATGTGAATGATTGCAAATCGGGTACACAGATCTCCAAAAATGACAACCACCCAGACTAACAATTGAATGCTGTTACTGCAACAAGCGTTGCTGCTGTTGAAAATTTGACGTGAGATGATGCCCAATCACAGACACGGATGTAAAGGACACATAGAAAATTGAAACGGCACCCTAAATCAGACAAGAAGGGCAAAGCCCATACGACTCACATGCTTTACACATTTTTCCTACCAAAATACATGTGACCTTGACCCAAGGTCAAGGTCATCCAAGGTCAAGGTCATCCAAGGTCATGCAACACAAAGCTGTTAATTCAAGACATAGGAAGTACAATGGTGCTTATTGGCTCTTTCTACCATGAGATATGGTCACTTTTAGTGGTTCACTACCTTATTTTGGTCACATTTCATAAGGGTCAAAGTGACCTTGACCTTGATCATATGTGACCAAATGTGTCTCATGATGAAAGCATAACATGTGCCCCACATAATGTTTAAGTTTGAAACAGTTATCTTCCATAGTTCAGGGTCAAGGTCACTTCAAAATATGTATACAATCCAACTTTGAAGAGCTCCTGTGACCTTGACCTTGAAGCAAGGTAAACCAAACTGGTATCAAAAGATGGGGCTTACTTTGCCCTTTATATCATATATAGGTGAGGTATTGAATCTCAAAAACTTCAGAGAAAATGTGAAAAATGTGAAAAATAGCTGTTTTTTAGGCAACATTTATGGCCCCTGCGACCTTGACCTTGAAGCAAGGTCAAGATGCTATGTATGTTTTTTGGGGCCTTGTCATCATACACCATCTTGCCAAATTTGGTACTGATAGACTGAATAGTGTCCAAGAAATATCCAACGTTAAAGTTTTCCGGACGGACGGACGACTCGGGTGAGTACATAGACTCACTTTTGCTTCGCATGTGAGTCAATAAAATTGAATGCAATGCATTTCACAGCAATAGCTTCATTTGCCGATTACCCATGGCCTGATCGCTTATCATTTGAAGTGACAAGCTATTATAGCGCAGTAGCGTAATGTATAGCTCTTCACAGGGAAGGATGCTTGAAAAGGCAAAACCACACAATCCCTCACCTCCTGTACAAAGGTCAGTCAGATACAGAGGTACAGGTTCCTCAGCAATGTTGATCTCAACCTTGACCTCTGTGTACACTGCTTTGTCGGCTTCCTCCATCCTTTCACGTCACCACTGTCATGTCACTGCAAGGGGAGAGGAGTAACAATCAAAATCTAAAGGAATATAATTATAAAAGTATCAACGCCTGTCACCGAGACAATACGCACTCTGTGGTATTACAGACGGAAGCAAACACTGTATACCTAATTAATAATTTTCATGAAAAGTATCTTTTTATTATTTATTTATTTTGTTTAACTTGTTTGCTCATTTTTAATTCAAATACAGCAGATGTATATATACATATATAATATATAACCTCCAATAAAGACCCCTCCTAAAAACACCCCACTCCGCTTGCCGACCGATTTTCTCGGCATGGACGACAGTTACACTGTAACTAACCTCCAAATGGTGACACCCTTCTTTTTTCCGACGCCCGACCTTTCTTTCTTTATTTGGTGTTTAACGTCGTTTTCAACCACGAAGGTTATATCGCGACGGGGAAAGGGGGGGAGATGGGATAGAGCCACTTGTTAATTGTTTCTTGTTCACAAAAGCACTAATCAAAAAATTGCTCCAGGGGCTTGCAACGTAGTACAATATATAACCTTACTGGGAGAAAGCAAGTTTCCAGTACAGAAAACTTAACATTTCTTACATACTGCTTGACTAAAATCTTTACAAACATTGACTATATTCTATACAAGAAACACTTAACAAGGGTAAAAGGAGAAACAGAATCCTTAAGTCGCCTCTTACGACATGCTGGGGAGCATACGCCCGACCTACCAACAAAGGGTCAATAACAACTTAGATCTCCTTACTAGTGAGTGTCAAAGGTCGTAATTACCCAGCACACCCAGGATGCGCCCCTCTTAAGTCATGCAGAATATCACGAAAAGGTGTGGTATTCGGAAGTCAGTAGTGCTTGCAAATCTAGTGGCCAACGGCTGTCCCCACCTCACCTTTTACTTTCACATTTGATGGACCGCCCGCAGGGGAGGGTGGGTGGAGTTAGAGAGGGGTGGGAATTTGAACAACTCAATAATGAAAGAATGGATGCTGCTCTGCTTGCAGACCCCCTAGCAAAACAATGTTTAATCAGCCCTGAAAGTCCAACAAATGGTGCACTCGGCCTTCGGCTAGTGCTTCTGAAAATGTACTAGCCAGAGAGCAAACTGTTCTAGCCAAACCAACAATTTGTTTCAGCAGCTTTACTCGCATTTGGCAAGTAGATGAACATTTCCACTCGCCAGTTACATGTTTCTACTCGCCAAGGAGAGTAAAATACTCGCTACTTTCAGGCCTGTTAATTCAGTAACACACCTGCGTATGTTAGACATTTCAGTGACGACTACTGGAAAAAGTGGCCTGCTGTTTTACAGGTCGTGCATCAGAAAACATTTACTGCAGCGCGAAAGAAAAACTGGTGCAGGGGCTCACATCCACGTCGGACATACACGGATATTTTTTCCAAATGTCCTATACTTTTTTTCATGCAAGAGGACATAATTGTGTCCTATTGTTTTTGTCACAAAGTGGTCATTGTCCGATTATGCTTTTATCTTATCTGGACATTGACAGTACTTTCCAATTTACAGTAGTTTGATTTGCTATTTTATCAATGTTTTGCGAAACGATGTGTCTCTCCAAGCAGACGAACCTTGGAGAGAGGTTATGTGCTTTTTATAGAGAAGAGCTTCCAAGAGTCGCAACGCTGAATGCTCCAAGCCGGTTGACATTTGCCTCCCTTTGCGGGGTTTTTTCTCCGAAAAAGTAACATGACGCTAAAACGAAAATTGGGGCCAAAATAATGCCAGAAGCGTTTGTCCTTCAAATCTCTGCCCTCATCAGCAGCTAGTACCACTGAAACTGAGCTCCCTCAGGCCTCTGAGCAGCCAAGAAAATTATTTTATTTGTTCTGTTACCTTTGTGACAAGAAACTAGTCAAGTTTAATTAAATGTACGTTTTGTTGCGAAAAAAAAGTCCTATTGATGTATTTTTGTTCAGGACAAATGTCCTATCACTTTTGCATTGTCCACGACATTTGTCCTATGCCACCTCTCATGGATGTGAGCCCCTGCTGGTGTTCAATGCGGGCGCTGTGAGCGACACACAAATTCCTCCGCTAAGCTAATAATCAACGCCTGTTTCGTCTGTCAAATTCGATCGCCATCTTGAAACCGCTAACAACTTAAGGCAAAGAAAGTAACCAGCGTTCGCGCAAAGAAACGCAGGGCAGGCATACACCTACCGGTGTGCTTCATAGCCACATGAGCTCCCCAATAAAGGCTACTTCATAGCTATACTCGCCAAATCTCGAGGCTAGGAAAGTGTTACGGGTCCCAGGCCGGAAAACAAACCTAACATAACATAACATAAGCCGCCTGATAGGCTTTTCAGCCTTTTGCATGCTATATATTTCAACTAGTGATTCGAAATATCGTTCTTTTTATTTATGCGCTGCGTACGTTCTAGCACGATCTCAATTGAGTTTTGTTTGTTTGTTTGTTAGCTTAATGCCCAGCCGACCACAAAGGGCCATATCAGGGCGGTGCTGCTTTGACATATAATGTGCGCCACACACAAGACAGAAGTCGTAGCACAGGCTTCATGTCTCACCCAGTCACATTATTCTGACACCGGACCAACCAGTCCTAGCACTAACCCCATAATGCCAGACGCCAGGCGGAGCAGCCACTAGATTGCTAATTTTAAAGTCTTAGGTATGACCCGGCTGGGGTTCGAACCCACGACCTCCCGATCACGGGGCGGACGCCTTACCACTAGGCCAACCGTGCCGGTCTCAATTGAGTTAAGTTTGTAGAGAACACAAATTGTCTACAGTGCTTGTCATGTAAGTTTTTTAACGTGTTTAGTGTTCCTGCTGACACAATGTTGGGTGGCAAATTGTTCCAGTTATTTACTACACGATTAGTGAAGAAGTTTGCATACAGGTTAGTTTTAACATTTTTTTGTTTGGTGTTAATTTAAAATCATGACCTCTTGTGCTTGAACCCTGTAATCTTGAACTTTAGCGTGTTAAATTCATAGCTCAGAATCCAGTGACATTCTTTACTTATATTTGATACAAGTCCATGTAAGCAAGCCAAAGAACATTTGTCGTGAAATTAATTGACGGATTGAGCTCCAAACTGCAGCATAATTAATTAACCTGGTTTTTCAATCGACAAAAATGCACCGAAAATGGCGTACGTTGTCAACCATGGGACATCATTTACACGAAAGAGTTGTCTCCCTTGTCCGCCCACCGGCACGGTTGGCCTAGTGGTAAGGCGTCCGCCCTGTGATCAGGAGGTCGTGGGTTCAAACCCCGGCCGGATCATACCTAAGACTTTAAAATTGGCAATCTAGTGGCTGCTTCGCCTGGCGTCTGGCATTATGGGGTTAGTGCTAGGACTGGTTGGTCCGGTGTCAGAATAATGTGACTGGGTGAGACATGAACTGATGAAGCCTGTGCTGCGACTTCTGTCTTGTGTGTGGCGCACGTTATATGTCAAAGCAGCACCGCCCTGATATGGCCCTTCGTGGTCGGCTGGGCGTTAAGCAAACAAACAAACAAACAAACCTTGTCCGCTCAAACGGATTGTTCCTTCTTTGACCCATGTAAACGAAATGGATTCGTACAGTTCATTCCGTAACTTCAAAGGGATCTAAAATGACTTGTTATGATTACAGTGCAGGTTCTACACATTTGGAGCATGTCTATGTTCCCCCAGGTCTATGTTCCTCCAGTCATACCATGTGTCATGTCATGTCATGCCATATGTCATTTATGTCAGGTCATGTGTCATGCCATATGTCATTTCACGTCATGCCACACGTGTCTTGTCACGTGTCATGTTCAGCCCGTAAAACTCGGATGTTGTTTTCCACACCGTCCGCCAATTCGACAATATATATTGGTAGTCAACTTTGCTCTACAATTCTTGTTCGAGCAGCGCCAATGAGTATTATCAGCTCTGTTCTGGTGTTTATGAAAACGGAAGCTTCTGAAAATCAAAATATTCCCCCCTCTGTCACCTCTTACTTGTAAGACGCGCTTCATCCATTTTAAACAGAGAAATCTGCTTGCTTGCCGTTTGGCAATAAGTGGAAGTGCCAAGCTTCAGATTGACTGTCTTGGGCTTCTAGCCCTTATAACCTGAATTTCTTTATAAGTAAGGCTCTCTATAATGTACTGGCAGAGAGAGTAGTCAGCTCCTTCCACTGAAAACCCAAGCTTTGTCAGTAGGCTAGCTACCAACAAACAGGCCAAGAGAGAGGCTGAATAAAAGAATAGATCCGTTGTGTATTGCAACGGAATGCAGCAACTTCTGTAGGCGCCCTGTAGGCCTACCGCTTTTTGGAAAATGACCGGCAGTTTGGAGACATTGTTGGCGGGAAAAGTACACACTCCACACAGAGTTTCCTCCATTTCAGATTTTTAGAAATTTCGAAGTTCCCCCAGGACAGAAATGTCATTTGCCATGTCATATGACATGACATGACACGACATATGACGTAACATATTAGACCTGGGGGAACATAGACATGGGGGAACATCGGGTGCCTCCCCTATTTGGAGACTTAAATGCCTCTGAATTATAGATGATCTATGAATTTAACACGCTAAAGTTCAAGATTACCTCGAACCCTCATGTAACAGGAGTAGTGAATTAGTAGCGCGTACATCATAAAGATTATGTAATATTTATTTTATAGGTCTCGATCATATCGCCTCGCAACCTCCTGTACTCTACTCTCTAGACCTGGAGCGACAGCCTTTGTACCAAATCTCTGCGTACTTTCGTTGTCAATGTGAGTTGATGCCGAACGTTTTCAGTTCAAGTTACCAGCCTTCTGAAGGCAATATCCTTTGCACATAACCTACCTTTACACTGTGTGATAAAATCAGCAATTTATGAACCACCAAATGGTATTTGACAGAGAACGGAAATCGTCTGGTCTGCAGAAACGAAAGCCAGTGAGAGTAGCATCCCGTTTCTCATTCATCTTATCGCCTGAAAGTGTCGAAATAACACGCATGGTAAGGGAACTATTGTTTTGAAACAAGACGGTTTCTCATAATCAGCGCTGGGTAATAAGTTTGTTTTCCACGTTAAAGTTTGTGTCAAAATCTCATGCAACATATGGAACTTGTTACGTTTGTAGCTGTTATGACTCTTGTTTCAAATTTAACAAGGGGATTGAGCGACTTTGAGAATTAGGGTTTGTGCGAAAATTGCTTTGTCACGTTTCATGTATTCACTGCAAAACACACACACACATTTACACACACACAAACACACTGATTTTCTAGCCACCAGTGATGTTCAGCTTAATTGCAGTCACCCACCCACCATATTCACATACCTTAAGGCCCCTTTGACTAGTTTGTATTCCCTTCCATCAAGAGGCAGTTGAAAGGAAAGCGGACACATACACATACACACTCACTCACAGTCAGTGACACATGAACACACATGCAAATGAAACACAAACATGGAGAAAATACATGGTCTACTTTTGCAACTTTAATACCAAATATCATTTTACCATTTTAATTAAAGAATATGGAGGATATGGCATGGGGCGGTGCTGAAGGCAGATTAGGAGAATGTTTGGTGGGTGGGTGGGGGGGCACTTATGACACTTATTGCCCTTGTTTGCAAAATATTGCTTTTTTGACAACTTCAAATGGACCTATTATAAGACAAAAGGTTGCAATTACAGACCAAGACATCCTTCCAAGTTGGGAAGCAAACTTTTTGCTCCGATTTTGTGAAAACACGTGCGCATGAAACAAAACAGGAGGAAGGTGACCCAGATTTTTGAAAAAAAATTACCACGGGTGACTGTACTGTGCCTTGCACCATGACAAAACCAGGATATTAGGGCGATTGCCAGTGAATTGAGTATGTTCAGCAAGTGTAACAGAATGCAGAGTACCTTTCTGCTCATCCACTGCAATCTTTAGAGTCAGGATTGTGAACAAATATTAAAAGAAAGTTCCCGATGGGTTTTCTGTTATGACGTCAGCATCACCACCAAATATACTGCCAGTTCAATATAGGACCAAGTTCAAAATATCGTCACCAGTAAGAAGCACATTATACATCAGAATTCCTGGCAAAATATAAACATAAAACCTTATTTGTAAGCCCTTATATGCCGATCTTTTTTAAAGAACAAATTGTATATATGAAACTAACCGGGATCCCCTGTAGAGCAATAAGCCAAAATAGATTATAACACTAAAATGCATGACAGCATATTTCACGGGAAAATCCCAGTTTGAAACTTTTTTTAACCTTCACCAGATCACGCGTTGGACTACACAGTCCAGAAGATGTGGATTGTGTACGGCCCATACTTTCCAAAGAAGGATTCAACGTAAAAGGTATGGGTCGTACACGACCCACGCCATCCGAATAGGGATAAATGTTTTGCCGCCTCTTTGCAGAGTATGGGTCGTACACGACCCACGCCATCTGAATAAGGATAAACAACGTAAAATTCCTTACGTCATTCCATATGGGCCGTCCACATCATCCGGACTGTGTAGTTTAAATTACGTCATCGTTTATTTGTTTGTTTACAAAGATAATCTTTCAAAAGTTGGGCACTGGGAAGGTCGTATGGTGATTGGAGATTACCTGAAGTCTCAATTAAAAACTCCAAATAGTTTGAAAGATAAAGACGATTTTGCGAGTCTCTGGATCATCCACGACCCACAAAGCACGGTGAAGGTTAATGTAATGCATGTAACAAGAAAAAAATTATATTCTCTGCAATTGTTGGTTAATACTAGACCACTGGACCAAACAAAACATAGTCATCAATCTAAAAATATTACGCAAAGCTGTCTTTACTTCTGTTGGTGTGACCTTGAATTTGGACAAGTTTTTGGAGCCCTGATGTCTCATGCGGTGGTTGTCAAATGAGAATAGGGAAAACAGACTACCGTTTTATCATTCCATTGTGTAACTGTAAGTAGAAAAAACTGTCTTCTTTCCTTTCGTACCGAAAACATTTCTGCGCTGTTCATTTTACAGTTACTACAAACAAAATACTAATTCTCAATAATTTGTAGGCAACCTGTATTACATTAAAGGCACAGTAAGCCTCCCGTAAACCATCACAGAGCTCCCCGAGTGTCTACATACAGTACAAGCATACTTCCATTTGAAAGCTCACCGAACGGGAACATCCTGGCTGCTTTCTGTCGAGCGTGAGAAATTTTCAAAGAATTTATTTTCGTGGATGAGTCCTCTACAGCATGGCGCCTCGTTTTGGTGCTGGCTGTTATGCATATTCAACTACCGGAAATCACGCCCGGACAGTAAGCCTCCCGTAAACCATCACAGATACTGGCAGGCTTTTACACACAGTACAAACACCCTTCCATTTGAACGCTCACCAAACGGGAACATCCTAGGTGGCCTATGTAAAGAGCGAGCAAATTTTAAAGAATTAATTTTGCAGATTGTCTCGAACACTTTTTGGACCCATTCTGAACTCAGGTCAAAAATGAGTTACTTCCCTTCGGGTCTCATTCTATCGATGTAAACTTGCCATAGCCGTGGATGGATGATTATCAGAATGTTTTTGGACCGTGGTGCGTTTTTGCGCTAGACCTAACTTTTAAAATCTAAATAATAAATTCACAGCTTGTTACACAAACATTCTTTAATCATAAAATAATTATTTTTTCATCAAGACAAGATCAGTACAATTCGAAGTTGTGAAAGTTTGAAAACAGAAAAACCCGGAAGCAGGGTCACGCAAGGGTCGTAGCAGACGACGGTTTATCAGTGCATATCGCCGTTCCTCTCAACAGTCAAAAACCATCGCTAGAGTTCTTGTGAACCACAGCCGTTTGTTTCGTGCATAAAACGTGCTATTGTAGATAAGCTCACATCGAGTCGCATTCAAATGACTAACTGACGACTACACTTGTGAAAAAGGGAAACTGGATCACACGGGTTCACGATGGCTCAGGGGTAAGATAAACCACGCAAAAATAAATTCTTTGAAAATTGTTTGCTCTTTACGGAGGGCACCTAGGATGTTCTCAATCGGTGAGTGTTTAAATGAAAGGGTTTTTGTACTGTGTGTAAAAGCCTGACCGTATCTGATGGTTTACGGGAGGCTTACTGTGCCTTTAAGCTGTAACTGAAAATGTATCAGGGGCAGGCAGAATCTATCAGTATCATCACATATATATATTGGAATCCCATCTTCTGTGTGAGTCAACATGTGGTCCCCCAAATGATTCCTTTTCACAGAATTCAGCTGCTCACAGGTAAACACAAAGTCTATACTCTCACTCCGTTGTGTCAAAAGATCAAGGTGCTTGAAAGTAGCATCACACAGTGTGCATTTACAAGGTTGTTGCACTGCATGGGTCACCACGTGTTGCTTGAAGTTCAATTCACTTGGAAGACTGCACTCAGCATCTCACACTTTACATTAGGTAATGCAGTCTGTTACTAGCATGTGTTGACATGGGATTCTTTACATCACTGGTCTATGGTGAGGCAGGGTCACATTGTGCAGATATGTGTGGTGTCCCTCCATCTGTGCTAACATGTGCTCAACCAGCTACACGTAGTTTGTTTGTTTGCTTAACGCCCAGTCCACCACGAAGGGTGATATCAGGGCGGCACTGCTTTGACATTTAACGTGCGCCACACACAAGACAGAAGTCGCAGCACAAGCTTAATGTCTCACCCAGTCACATTATTCTGACACCGGAGCAACCAGTCCTTGCACTAGCCCCATAATGCCAGACGCCAGGCGGAGCAGCCACTAGATGGCCAATTTTAAAGTCTTAGGTATGACCCGGCCGGGGTTCGAACCCACGACCTCCCGCTCACTGGGCGGACGCCTTACCACTGGGCCACTGTGTTGCGCCGGTCTCCCAGCTAGTTTGTTTGTTTGTTTGTTTGCTTAACGCCCAGCCGACCACGAAGGGCCATATCACTCCCAGCCAGTGAAACTGAAAGCTTCAACACACTCTCAACAGCAATGTTGTTCTTTTTCAGTTTTTGGCTCACGTAAGTGTAGCCTATGCGATGCTAACTTTTGTCTGTCTGTGCGTGCGTATGTATGTATGTATGTTTGTTTGTTTGTTTGTTTAACGCCCAGCCGACCACGAAGGGCCATATCAGGGCGGATGTATGTATGTCTGTGGTAGAAACTTTAACATTTGACTGAACACCGAAATACTCATTTTACCTGGTTATTTTTCAAGCACCATCTTCAACCTATTGAAGTACTGATCAACATTTTGTCGGCACGTATATAGTTAAAGTGTGTATCCAAAGAAAACGGGTGGTGGTGGTGGGGGGGGGGGGGGGGTAAAAACAGGTGACTGGTTTGTGTCGTGTGTGGTATGTAGACCAGGTCAGGGGTCAAGGTTAGGTCGAATGAAGGATTATGGTATAGATACAGTTATCACCGAGCTGCAGTTCGCCGATTCGGAGAAGACGATTTCACATTGTTCGGTTTCGTAGCTCCAGAAAAATAGATAAAGAAGATACCAAAGGAGATTTCCTTCAGGATAATCTGCACAGCGTGTTTCCAGTGTCTGCGCGAGGAAGCGCTGTCGAAAGCGCGGTGTCAATCTGGCCATCTGGCAGTCGTGTCTCTGTAAGTAGGTACATGCAGACAGACAGATCTAGATCTAGTGTCACCTATGCTTACTGTGTGTGTGTGTGTGTGTATGTGTGACGGAGTGATTGAGTTTGTGTTACTGTTTGTTGATTTTTTACGTGAGCCTTGAAGGCTTCGCCTCTTGTTCTTCAGGCTTTGACAATAGACTGCTTGAGGAACCCCACTTGGTGTACATTAGTTCTAGCTTGTAGCAGTGACACAGAGGGCGTCTGTTCAGTGACTTGTGAAGTGGAATTCATCCCTTGGCCTACTTCTGAGCAGAAAAAGACAGGACAATCTGACTCGCAGTCTTCATCAGAAGCAGTCATTGCAGGCTCTGTCTTGACAGTGACAACACACCCACTGAAACCCACTTCAGTCTGACATGTGTTGACCTCAGTGGCAGGACTGTTTGGCTTGCTGTTTACACTCCATGTTTAGGATTCACCACAAACACTCAATTCAGTGGCTGAGGAGGGATCACTTAGTTAAGGATGTTGTACACTTACATGTCAATATCTGGCTCTAATTTGACAACAACAGCCCAATTGCATTCAGTAGAACTCACTTCATTCTGACATGTGTTGACCTCGGTGGCAGGACTGTCTAGATTGCTGTTTGAGCTAGATGTGCTGGATTCAACACCAACACTCACTTCAGTCGCTGAGGGCTGATCACTCAGTTTAGGATGTCCTACTTGTATATGTCGTGTTAAAAAATAAGACCGCAAAAAGCTAGCATCACAGTGTTGGCATTTATAGGGTCTTTGGCCTGTGTGGGACAACAGGTGTTGTTTCAAATGTTGGGGCAGACTGAAAGCCTCATCACACTTTGCACAGGCGTGAGCTTTCTCTCCTGTGTGTTTAAACATGTGTTCCCTCAAATGGTGGGATTTCTTGTAGGCAGCAGTACACAGGTGACAAGTGTACGGTTTATCAAGGGTCCTGTCTATGGTCCTAACGCTGTTTGCAACAGCTACAATCCTTTCAGCTGCTGATGAGTACCGATAGAGTGCAGGATGTCCCTTACGTTTATGTTGCCTCAAGTTGTTTGGGTGTATGAAAGTAGCATCACAGTGTGGACATGTATGAGGTCTTTGCCCTGAGTGGATCTGCATGTGTGACTTCAGATGTTGGAGCGTGCTGAATTTGTCATCACACTTTGCACAGGCGTGAGCTTTTTCTCCTGTGTGTTTGAACATGTGTTTCTTCAACTGATGGGATAGCTTGTAGGCAGCAGGACACAGGTGACAAGAGTATGGCTTTTCAAGGGTCCTAACACTGTCAGCAACAGCTACGTTCCATTCAGCTGCTGATGAGTAACCATAGAGTGTAGGATGTCCCTTACGTTTATGTCGCATCAAGTTGCTTGGCTGTATGAAAGTAGCATCACAGTGTGGGCATGTATGAGGTCTTTGCCCTGAGTGGATCCTCATGTGTTGCCTCAAATTTTTGAGCAGGCTGAATTTGTCATCACATTTTTCACAGGCATGATCTTTCTTTCCTGTGTGTTTGAACATGTGGTCCTTCAAATTCACAGAGTGCTTGTAAGTAGCAGGACATAATGGACAAGCATGTGGTCTTTGACCTGAGTGGGTCAGCATGTGTTGCTTCAGATATTGGGGCAGACGAAATGTCTTATCACATTTTTCACATGCATAATCTTTCTGGTATTCACAGTGTTCTGATTCTTCCGGTTTCCGGGTTCCCCATCCTTCCTTTCCCTCTGAATTGGGTGCAGGCAAACATTTCCCAGTCCAGGTTGTGTCATGGCTGAAATCATGGAGCAAACCAGGCTGATCTTCCCTTGCCTCTGTCTTCACCACGATATCACTGTGATCGTTGGCAACAGCAGTACACAGGTGACGAGAGTATGGCTTTTCAAGGGTCCTATCGATGGTCCTAACGCTGTCAGCAACAGCTACGATCCATTCAGATGCTGATGAGTATTTATGCTTGGGATGTCCCTTCCGTAAATGTAGTGTCAAAGTCCTTGGCTGCATGAAAGAGGCATCACAGTGAGGGCATTTATAAGGTCTTTGCCCTGAGTGGAGCTGCATGTGTGACTTCAGATGTTGGAGCGTGCTGAATTTTTCTTCACACTTTGCACAGGCATGATCTTTCTCTTCTGTGTGTTTGATCATGTGTTCCTTCAACTTCCCGGAGGTCTTGTAAGTAGCAGGACATAATGGACAAGCATGTGGTCTTTGCCCTGAGTGGGTCAGCATGTGTTGCTTCAGATATTGGGGCAGACGAAATGTCTTATCACATTTTTCACATGCATAATCTTTCTCTCCTGTGTGTTTTGACATGTGCTCCCTCAAGTGAAAAGGTCGCTTGTAATTAGCAGGACACAATGGACAAGCATGTGGCCTTCCAGGGTTCTTATCACTTGTCCTCAGGTCTTCAACACTTAGTTCAGGTGCTGAAGGGTATTCATTGTGTTCCGATTCTCCCGGTTTCCGGGTTCCCCATCCTTCCTTTCCCTCTGAATTGGGTGCAGGCAAACATTTCCCAGTCCAGCTTGTCTCATGGCTGAAATCATGGAGCAAACCAGGCTGATCTTCCCCTGCCTCTGTCTTCACCACGATATCACTGTGACCGTTGGCAACAGCATCTCCTTCTGCCGTGTGCTGGGTCCAGGCAGGGACTGCTCTGTCTGCTCTGACATCTTTGATGACTGAAAAATAAATGATCCATGCTTATGAGTATTGTCTACACTGTGTTCATTTAACTGACAATACTAACAGAAAAGCAAACTACAGACAATTAACAGAAAAGTAAACTACAAACAGAAAATTAAGAGAAAAGCAAACTGCAAAGAGAAAATTAAGAGAAAAAAAAAAACTACAAAGAGACAAGTATAAGAGAAAAGCAAACTACAAAGAGATATCAAATTGAAAATTTCTGCTGGCACTTTCCATGCAGTCCTCGCCGGTTCACACAAAACAGAACATGATGTCCCTGAAATGCAAGCTTGCATAAAAATTAAGATGCAAAAGGATCTTCAGACGCACAGTTGTCATGAAATCATTCAATTAGTCTCAAATCAAGGAGTACTGATACTGATACAACAAACAAGTTTGTGCTCTGTACACATAAATACAAAAATACACCTCACATTTAAACCCCAAGAACCCACACTCTAGTCTATGTCATATTATATCTTCGTGTGAATTCTCGTGCTTCCTAAACTGTTACGCTCATAGGACAGAACCTAACCAAGGAATGCAGTGAAATGGAACTTGACAGGTATGTGGGGTGCCTTTCTGAAGCTTGTTTTGGGTCAAAATTTGCCCATTTTTTGTGGTATCATTAAAAAAATGTACCCGTCCATGTTTACTTGCCTGTCATGGAGCTACAAAAAAAGGGAGTTTAGAGCCATGATGTAACAAAATCTCGCAAAGGATCCTTATGTTTCTCACACTTACTGCACATTGTGTAAATCTTTTGGGACTAATGAATCTTCCAAAGCGAGTACTTACAACTGGTGCAATGTGAATGATTGCAAATCGGGAACACAGATCTCCAAAAATGACAACCACCCAGACTAACAATTGAATGCTGTTACTGCAACAAGCGTTGCTGCCGTTGAAAATTTGACGTGAGATGATGCCCAATCACAGACGCGGATGTAAACGACACATAGAAAATTGAAACGGCACCCTAAATCAGAAAATGGTATCTGGGACAAATATCTACAGGTATACAAGCGTTGCAGACAGTGGGTGTACATGCTCTTTCTAGTGTACAAAAGGGGTACGTCTCGAAGGGTGCATAACGAGGGATTTGTCTGAAACACGTTGACAAGGAGCATGTGTGGATTGTTTGTCTCAGCTTCCAAATCAATCAAATTTCTGACAGCTTAGGGTGTCTGCCTGATGTTCCGTCACTATAGTTTCCTGAATTGAACCCTTACGATGTTTTCCCGTTTTTACATGATGTGAAGAAAAAGCTTGGAGGAACCCGATATTCCAGAGAGCCCGGATGCTGCTGTCTGAGAGCTAGCGAGGGTCACAGAGAGTATCTGCAAAAACACTCGCGCCACGTGTTTGACAGATATTTCCACAGATTATAAAAGTGTATCGCGGCTCTGAAAGGATCATCCGAAACAATGGCGTGATCAAATATACAATGAGCTGGGCAATAATATGAGTTTCTAAGTACTTTCAGGACAGCCTATACATGTAGCACTTAACCCTTCAAACACAAGATTGTACCTATCGTCTTCAAGAACTTTTCTTCTTAAGCAATGTAAAAACGTTGCTTTGGTTTGTTAAAAAAATAGAAAAAATTCATCTGCTAGACCCGCAGCTTGACTATACAGACAAATGAACTTATATGAACATTTTTGTGTCTGATCTTTTGCAAGGTAATACCATCAGACTTCTTGTTAATGTCTTTTTTTTGGTCAAAACTCAAATGTGTTAAGCTAAACATGTTACGACCAATTAAAAACAAGTCGCATGAATCAAAATGTATACATTTCGTCAATCTGTTGAACTCACAGAATAAAATTGAATGCAATGCATTTCACAGCAATAGCTTCATTTGCCGATTACCCATGGCCTGATCGCTTATCATTTGAAGTGACAAGCTATTATAGCGCAGTAGCATAATGTATAGCACTTTCACAGGAAAGGATGCTTGAAAAGGCAAAACCACACAATCCCTCACCTCCTGTACAAAGGTCAGTCAGATACAGAGGTACAGGTTCCTCAGCAATGTTGATCTCAACCTTGACCTCTGTGTACACTGCTTTGTCGGCTTCCTCCATCCTTTCACGTCACCACTGTCATGTCACTGCAAGGGGAGAGGAGTAACAATCAAAATCTAAAGGAATATAATTATAAAAGTATCAACGCCTGTCACCGAGACAATACGCACTCTGTGGTATTACAGACGGAAGCAAACACTGTATACCTAATTAATAATTTTCATAAAAAGTATCTTTTTATTATTTATTTATTTTGTTTAACTTGTTTGCTCATTTTTAATTCAAATACAGCAGATGTATATATACATATACAAGAAGAGCAAACGCTCGATCGAGTCACTTTCGCAGTTCTGAATATTATATGAGGCATCAGATGGACAGGAAGAAATTGCTATTCACAACACAATGAGTCACGTTCACATAAAATTTGAGCCCGGTCACTTTTATAGTTTCCGAGAAAAGCCCAACGTTAAGTTGTGTGTTGCCGAACAGAAAAGGCTAGTTATCTCCCTTGTTTTTCTGATAACGTTCGTAAAAGGCTACAGATGTAAATACTTTGATGTAAAGAATAATCCTACAAAGTTTCAATCACATCCGATAAACTTTGTCAAAGATATAAAATGTCTAATTTTTCCTTTGACGCTGACCTGTGACCTTGAAAAAGGTCAAAGGTCAACGAAACCATCGTTAAAGTGTAGAGGTCATTGGAGGTCACGACTAAACAAAATATGAGCCCGATCGCTTTGATAGTTTCCGAGAAAAGTCCAACGTTAAGGTGGTGTCTACGGACGGCCGGCCGGCCGGACGGCCGGCCGGACAGACTAACACTGACCGATTACATAGAGTCACATTTTCTCAAGTGACTCAATAATATATAACCTCCAATAAAGACCCCTCCTAAAAACAACCCACTCCGCTTGCCGACTGATTTTCTCGCCATGGACGACAGTTACACTGCAACTAACCTCCAAATGGTGACACCCTTCTTTTTTCCGACGCCCGACCTTTCTTTCTGTATTTGGTGTTTAACGTCGTTTTCAACCACGAAGGTTATATCGCGACGGGGAAAGGGGGGGAGATGGGATAGAGCCACTTGTTAATTGTTTCTTGTTCACAAAAGCACTAATCAAAAAATTGCTCCAGGGGCTTGCAACGTAGTACAATATATAACCTTACTGGGAGAAAGCAAGTTTCCAGTACATAGGACTTAACATTTCTTACATACTGCTTGACTAAAATCTTTACAAACATTGACTATATTCTATACAAGAAACACTTAACAAGGGTAAAAGGAGAAACAGAATCCGTAAGTCGCCTCTTACGACATGCTGGGGAGCATACGCCCGACCTACCAACAAAGGGTCAATAACAACTTAGATCTCCTTACTAGTGAGTGTCAAAGGTCGTAATTACCCAGCACACCCAGGATGCGCCCCTCTTAAGTCATGCAGAATATCACGAAAAGGTGTGGTATTCGGAAGTCAGTAGTGCTTGCAAATCTAGTGGCCAACGGCTGTCCCCACCTCACCTTTTACTTTCACATTTGATGGACCGCCCGCAGGGGAGAGTGGGTGGAGTTAGAGAGGGGTGGGAATTTGAACAACTCATACCTGTCAAGTATTTTTGGCCTCTGACCATAGTAAATGGCATAAGAAACCATAGTTGGGGATCAAAAACCATAGTTAATGCGTGGATCAGGATGTGGTTAAACGCACAAATTCAACTTCTCACGCATACACACTAAACCAATCAGATTGTTTTTCGCAAACTAAAAGTAAAACACATAAATTCCTTTCTACACAAACTGATCTTTATTTACCACTACATGTAATACATTTACACTGCACTCTTGTTCGTTCATTTTTTTGTCACTTGTCACTTATGTTCTTTGTTGTATTCATCTGTGCAAATCTTTGCTTTGTCAATCATGCTGCCAGTCACCTTAAAATCATGGCAGCATGCATCAGAGTTAATTCTGACCCTGTAAGAAGGCAGTCAGTTTGTCAGCTCCCAGACTGTGATCCAGCACTTGAAGGTGTTGCAGGGTTTCACTGCCAAATGGAAATTTATTCAACATTTTCCTCACACAGGCCACGTAGAACTGGCGCACATCATGCCAGAACTTCTGTTGTTTGACTGGTGCAAGCTCCTCCTCAGAAATGAATGAACGGCAGTCCATGCCAGCAAAAAAAAAAAAAAAAAAAAAAATTTTTTTTTTTTTTTTTTTTTTAAATGCTGAAAATGCGTATGGTTTGAGGTTTACGACGTAGGACCCAAAAAACACCGAAAAACCGTAAGAATTACGCAGAATGCGTAGGACTTGACAGGTATGACAACTCAATAATGAAAGAATGGATGCTGCTCTGCTTGCAGACCCCCTAGCAAAACAATGTTTAATCAGCCCTGAAAGTCCAACAAATGGCTTCAGGAAACAACGCTCTTCTTCTTCTTCTTTCTTGGTATGGACTGGGTTCATCCGAACGTCTGTAGTCCAGCGGCGGAGTACTGAGTAAGTGGTTACTGGTGGTGGGTGACCCAATAACTCCGAGAAGATGGTTAAAAGTATAAAACTATTTACACGAAGAGCTGCAGGGTTACTGTGTCAGCGAGGCAAGTCCGTGGGTACGACCCAGACCAGTTTGGAAGGACTCCAGTGAAGGAGCAACATGCGAGACCCAGCTGTTAGAGCTTATCAACGAGCTGGCAGCCAACCTGGATAGGAACGGCCAGACAGATGTCGTGGTGATGGACTTTGCCAAGGCATTCGACAAGGTGAACCATTCCCTGCTAGTCCATAAGCTCCATCACTACGGCATCAGAAACTCCACCAACTCCTGGATTTCCAGTTTCCTACACGGACGGAGCCAAGCAGTCGTCGTGGAAGGGTCAAGGTCAACCAACATCCCGGTCAAGTCAGGCGTACCACAAGGATCAGTCCTCGGACCTTGTCTATTTCTGATCTACATTAATGACTTGGCTGCGCGGGTGTCCTCCACGACTCGACGCCGACGACACCATCGTCTACAGGCTCATCGCTGCCGCCAGCGATCATGCTGCCCTCCAGTCCGACCTACAACGACTAGAAGAGTGGGAGTCACAATAGGACATGACCTTCCACCCCGACAAATGCAGTGTCCTCACAGTCAGTAAGAAGAAGAAGACCTCCGCACACCAGTATACGCTGCACGGACACGCCCTCGAGAATGTCACCTCCGCGAAATACCTTGGAGTGACAGTGCAAGCAGATCTGAAGTGGGATATTCACATCGACACCATCGTGAAGAAGGCCAACCAGACTCTTGGATTCCTTCGCAGGAACCTCAAGATAGGAGCAGTCCACACCAAAGAACTGGCCTACAAGTCCCTAGTGCGACCTTTGCTGGAGTACGCATGCACAGCCTGGGACCCCTCCTCGCAGAAGAACATCGCCAAGATCGAAGCCGTACAGCGCAGGGCAGCACGCTACGTTCTCCACCGACATCGCAACACCTCAAGTGTCGGAGAGATGCTGCAGACCCTCCAGTGGCCCTCTCTTGAGCAACGCAGACGGACGTCCAGACTGTGTATGCTGTACAAGATTACCAATAATCTCGTCAAGGTCAACTGCGACGAGCTCCAACACCTTCCCAGCAGATCAAGAAGAAGCTCAAGAACAAACACCAGAGCCTTCAACAGGATCCCAAGCAAGACCGATACGAGACTGAACAGCTTCCTCCCCAGAACCATCAGGGAGTGGAATGAGCTACCAGAGGAGATTGTCAGCGCGGCGACAGCAGCCGCCTTCACCTCCAGCGCATCCCACCACTGCCAGCACCTGTAAACAAAACCCTGTACCCTGCCCTAGGCCACCAGTAAGTAGGGTCGATGAAGGCTAGGGCAGCACCGGCAGGGGTTTAACCCCTGCAACCGCTCTGGCCGCCGGCTTGGCCTAGCCCGAGACTTGAAAATGCTGTGTGGTCCTGCCCCCCCCCCCCCCCCCACCCCCCTCTCCCTGCAAATTTTATTTTTCTTCCGCAACCCTCCAAAGCGCCACTAATAGTCAGAACGTTGACCCTGGGCGTTAAATGGAAGAAGAAGAATGGTGCACTCGGCCTTCGGCTAGTGCTTCTGAAAATGTACTAGCCAGAGAGCAAACTGTTCTAGCCAAACCAACAATTTGTTTCAGCAGCTTTACTCGCATTTGGCAAGTAGATGAACATTTCCACTCGCCAGTTACATGTTTCTACTCACCAAGGAGAGTAAAATACTCGCTACTTTCAGGCCTGTTAATTCAGTAACACACCTGCGTATGTTAGACATTTCAGTGACGACTACTGGAAAAAGTGGCCTGCTGTTTTACAGGTCGTGCATCAGAAAACATTTACTGCAGCGCGAAAGAAAAACTGGTGCAGGGGCTCACATCCACGTCGGACATACACGGATATTTTTTCCAAATGTCCTATACTTTTTTTCATGCAAGAGGACATAATTGTGTCCTATTGTTTTTGTCACAAAGTGGTCATTGTCCGATTATGCTTTCATCTTATCTGGACATTGACAGTACTTTCCAATTTACAGTAGTTTGATTTGCTATTTTATCAATGTTTTGCGAAACGATGTGTCTCTCCAAGCAGACGAACCTTGGAGAGAGGTTATGTGCTTTTTATAGAGAAGAGCTTCCAAGAGTCGCAACTCTGAATGCTCCAAGCCGGTTGACATTTGCCTCCCTTTGCGGGTTTTTTTCTCCGAAAAAGTAACATGACGCCAAAACGAAAATTGGGGCCAAAAAAATGCCAGAAGCGTTTGTCCTTCAAATCTCTGCCCTCATCAGCAGCTAGTACCACTGAAACTGAGCTCCCTCAGGCCTCTGAGCAGCCAAGAAAATTATTTTATTTGTTCTGTTACCTTTGTGACAAGAAACTAGTCAAGTTTAATTAAATGTACGTTTTGTTGCGAAAAAAAAGTCCTATTGATTTATTTTTGTTCAGGACAAATGTCCTATCACTTTTGCATTGTCCACGACATTTGTCCTATGCCACCTCTCATGGATGTGAGCCCCTGCTGGTGTTCAATGCGGGCGCTGTGAGCGACACACAAATTCCTCCTCTAAGCTAATAATCAACGCCTGTTTCGTCTGTCAAATTCGATCGCCATCTTGAAACCGCTAACAACTTAAGGCAAAGAAAGTAACCAGCGTTCGCGCAAAGAAACGCAGGGCAGGCATACACCTACCGGTGTGCTTCATAGCCACATGAGCTCCCCAATAAAGGCTACTTCATAGCTATACTCGCCAAATCTCGAGGCTAGGAAAGTGTTACGGGTCCCAGGCCGGAAAACAAACCTAACATAACATAACATAAGCCGCCTGATAGGCTTTTCAGCCTTTTGCATGCTATATATTTCAACTAGTGATTCGAAATATCGTTCTTTTTATTTATGCGCTGCGAACGTTCTAGCACGATCTCAATTGAGTTTTGTTTGTTTGTTTGTTAGCTTAATGCCCAGCCGACCACAAAGGGCCATATCAGGGCGGTGCTGCTTTGACATATAACGTTCGCGTTCGCGCAAAGAAACGCAGGGCAGGCATACACCTACCGGTGTGCTTCATAGCCACATGAGCTCCCCAATAAAGGCTACTTCATAGCTATACTCGCCAAATCTCGAGGCTAGCTGCTTTGACATATAACGTTCGCGTTCGCGCAAAGAAACGCAGGGCAGGCATACACCTACCGGTGTGCTTCATAGCCACATGAGCTCCCCAATAAAGGCTACTTCATAGCTATACTCGCCAAATCTCGAGGCTAGGAAAGTGTTACGGGTCCCAGGCCGGAAAACAAACCTAACATAACATAACATAAGCCGCCTGATAGGCTTTTCAGCCTTTTGCATGCTATATATTTCAACTAGTGATTCGAAATATCGTTCTTTTTATTTATGAGGCTAGGAAAGTGTTACGGGTCCCAGGCCGGAAAACAAACCTAACATAACATAACATAAGCCGCCTGATAGGCTTTTCAGCCTTTTGCATGCTATATATTTCAACTAGTGATTCGAAATATCGTTCTTTTTATTTATGCGCTGCGAACGTTCTAGCACGATCTCAATTGAGTTTTGTTTGTTTGTTTGTTAGCTTAATGCCCAGCCGACCACAAAGGGCCATATCAGGGCGGTGCTGCTTTGACATATAACGTTCGCGTTCGCGCAAAGAAACGCAGGGCAGGCATACACCTACCGGTGTGCTTCATAGCCACATGAGCTCCCCAATAAAGGCTACTTCATAGCTATACTCGCCAAATCTCGAGGCTAGGAAAGTGTTACGGGTCCCAGGCCGGAAAACAAACCTAACATAACATAACATAAGCCGCCTGATAGGCTTTTCAGCCTTTTGCATGCTATATATTTCAACTAGTGATTCGAAATATCGTTCTTTTTATTTATGCGCTGCGAACGTTCTAGCACGATCTCAATTGAGTTTTGTTTGTTTGTTTGTTAGCTTAATGCCCAGCCGACCACAAAGGGCCATATCAGGGCGGTGCTGCTTTGACATATAACGTGCGCCACACACAAGACAGAAGTCGTAGCACAGGCTTTATGTCTCACCCAGTCACATTATTCTGACACCGGACCAACCAGTCCTAGCACTAACCCCATAATGCCAGACGCCAGGCGGAGCAGCCACTAGATTGCTAATTTTAAAGTCTTAGGTATGACCCGGCTGGGGTTCGAACCCACAACCTCCCGATCACGGGGCGGACGCCTTACCACTAGGCCAACCGTGCCGGTCTCAATTGAGTTTAAGTTTGTAGAGAACACAAATTGTCTACAGTGCTTGTCATGTAAGTTTTTTAACGTGTTTAGTGTTCCTGCTGACACAATGTTGGGTGGCAAATTGTTCCAGTTATTTACTACACGATTAGTGAAGAAGTTTGCATACAGGTTAGTTTTAACATTTTTTTGTTTGGTGTTAATTTAAAATCATGACCTCTTGTGCTTGAACCCTGTAATCTTGAACTTTAGCGTGTTAAATTCATAGCTCAGAATCCAGTGACATTCTTTACTTATATTTGATACAAGTCCATGTAAGCAAGCCAAAGAACATTTGTCGTGAAATTAATTGACGGATTGAGCTCCAAACTGCAGCATAATTAATTAACCTGGTTTTTCAATCGACAAAAATGCACCGAAAATGGCGTACGTTGTCGACCATGGGACATCATTTACACGAAAGAGTTGTCTCCCTTGTCCGCTCACCGGCACGGTTGGCCTAGTGGTAAGGCGTCCGCCCAGTGATCGGGAGGTCGTGGGTTCGAACCCCGGCCGGATCATACCTAAGACTTTAAAATTGGCAATCTAGTGGCTGCTTCGCCTGGCGTCTGGCATTATGGGGTTAGTGCTAGGACTGGTTGGTCCGGTGTCAGAATAATGTGACTGGGTGAGACATGAACTGATGAAGCCTGTGCTGCGACTTCTGTCTTGTGTGTGGCGCACGTTATATGTCAAAGCAGCACCGCCCTGATATGGCCCTTCGTGGTCGGCTGGGCGTTAAGCAAACAAACAAACCTTGTCCGCTCAAACGGATTGTTCCTTCTTTGACCCATGTAAACGAAATGGATTCGTACAGTTCATTCCGTAACTTCAACGGGATCTAAAATGACTTGTTATGATTACAGTGCAGGTTCTACACATTTGGAGCATGTCTATGTTCCCCCAGGTCTATGTTCCTCCAGTCATACCATGTGTCATGTCATGTCATGCCATATGTCATTTATGTCAGGTCATGTGTTATGCCATATGTCATTTCACGTCATGCCACACGTGTCTTGTCACGTGTCATGTTCAGCCATGTTGTTTTCCACACCGTCCGCCAATTCGACAATATATCGTCCTTGTCCGATTGAAACCTCGTAAATCGATTTTGAGCGTTTCGAGAAAAACACAAAAAACGTCTTTAAAAAATAACTTATCAAAATAAGCCAATTTTTTCTGCACATGATCTACAAACACAAACAACTTACTGTGTGTAATTAAATAGTGTTGGTCACAATTAAAACGCACGATATTCAACAAAATTGCAAGATACGAGTTTTTCTTTTTTAAAACCCGACCAAACTTGAAGACTTACAAGGTTTTATAACATAGCCAAAGAACAAAAAAGACAAAAACAATGTTTAATACGCAGTAAACACACAATCGTTCTTTTGTCACAATTTTCATTTGTTTTTTGATTGTACAAACCGATGTATAATCATTCTTGTGTAAAATGTCCTTGCAGTCTCCTTGCAACCTTGTCAATCAACACACAAACAAAACCAAGTGTAAACCGAAGTTTATCAGTACATAACATTCTTTGCTTGCAGGGAAGCGTAAACATCCATACAAGAGCCTTTTTGTATGCACAGAAAACAGGGTATTCCTTGAAAACAATGAGATATCTTAGTTTGAGTGCAATTGTCGTCTAAATGTCCTTGAACAGCTAGTAGTTATGCAGGATGACCACTCATGAGAATGCAGAGCTTAACGACCATGGGGTAGACCATTATAGTATTGGTATGAATCTACTGGAAAAACCTCCTTGACATGCTGAAGATGCTGCCACTTTATGTCTTTGATGGTCAGCCGTACTCAGTAGAGCTGGGGGATGATATCGGGCTCACCATGTGCTCTCCTTCTTTGCGAAAAAGGCCACCACTCCTCAGAATAGATGAGCTTGTATCGACAAGTACCGTCAGGCAGGTACTTCGGACTGCGAATATCCACCAATTATGGATCCCCAGAAGTGTCTGAGATCAAGAAAGTCCTTGAAGAATGTGTGGGCTACCTGGACAACTTTGTAAGGTTGCCTTTTTCTTGCAGAGGTGATGACTTCCACGTATTCGGCAGGCCAGACTATCTGCCTTCTCCTTAGTTTGTTTTTGATAGCTGGGTGTACAGAGTCTACTTTCATCCAGGTATGACCTTTCTCAGGAAACTTTTGGAAAACGACTTTTCCTTGACTGACTGCAAAGTACAGATGGGCGTTTCCCTAGACTATTAAACTGCGGTTCTGGTACCCACAGCCGTCATTGTAGATAATGATTGCCTTGGTTGTTTCGCCAACTGTTGCTTTTGACTTCTCTTTTTTGACTCATCCTAAAAGTAGCAAGTAACCTCTGTGTCACTCAAGTTGTACAATGTGAAGACAGTAGTGGAAGCACAGCTTGGCCTTGAAGTATTTGTCATTTGCTTATATACATAGGGTCAACAAGTCGACCTGCAGATACATGGTGAAAACTTGGACATCACCATTCTCTTTAGCAACCCTCTTGTCAATGTTCTGTTATTTGCAAGCTTCGTCTTTGCGTTGAATGTGCATCTGGTACACATGCTATGGGATGCTTCCGTACTTGGATTCACAGCAAACGTTGCATTCATAGTTTTTGGGGTTGGTGAATCACAATGTTTGGTTTGCTTCACTACTTCCATTACTCCTGGAAGATAGTGACTTTGTTTCCAAGCGAAATCTGCACCATCAATTGACTCCTGCTCGCTCATGCGGAGCTTGCACCAGACAAAGCAAACATGACTCCTAATGCAAACAAGTCGAGCAGATACAGTTTTTGTCATGCTTTACAGTTACTGGGTCAATGCAGTCCACATGAAACTGACCATGATAATGGACACAGTACACCCACGAAACACAATCAGAGTCCATACGAACAGTGATGTCATCTATGATAAGTTCCGTTTCGAAATCCCATGGTATAGAACTTTTATTCAGGCACACACAGCACACCAACGTAAGATCTTCAAGCGAAGAGAATTGGCTTTCAGGTGTGAAGGGCCCACTGCCAGACATGACGGACTGCATTCAGACACTATAACACATTACTTCAGTACGTGACATATATGCATACCTGTACATCTTCAGCTAACAAATAAGATCAGAAGTTCAGGACTGAACTGTTACATAGTTAAAAGATATTTCAGAATACTTTAACTGCTTAATCTCTCTTTGTAGTTATGCTTTTGTACTTAGCAAAGGAAAATACTAACAAAAAAATCATTTGAACAATAGCTGATGTCGTAGAGTGTCATTTTACTACACAATACGTAATGTGGGCACTTCTAGCTTCATTAATGACTCTAATATTTAATTTTAACTAAACTCTGAGCATACGGACATGTTACCGTAACCTCGTATCTAACGAAAACAGTTCATTTACCGCCGTGTTTAGATATTAGAAAACTTGTTAGTCGACATACGAGGTTTGCATCGGCCAAAACTGAAAAACACGCGAACAAAAAAAAGCTCGTAACTCAAGTTACGTGTAATTTTGGTTCGCGGTTTTGCCAAAATGATATACGAGGTATTTTTATACCCATTTTTAACTGACTTCCAGCGATCTTAGGCTTTCACCACAATAACCAAAAAATAGAAAAAAAATCGTAGATTATATTGATGTAAAAAAGTAGATTTCGTAAAAACTCGAGTTACGAGGTTTTAATCGGACAAGGACGATATATTGGTAGTCAACTTTGCTCTACAATTCTTGTTCGAGCAGCGCCAATGAGTATTATCAGCTCTGTTCTGGTGTTTATGAAAACGGAAGCTTCTGAAAATCAAAATATTCCCCCCTCTGTCACCTCTTACAAGACGCGCTTCATCCATTTTGAACAGAGAAATCTGCTTGCTTGCCGCTTGGCAATAAGTGGAAGTGCCTAGCTTCAGATTGACTGTTTTGGGCTTCTAGCCCTTATAACCTGAATTTCTGTTCAAGTAAGGCTCTCTATAATGTACTGGCAGAAAGAGTAGTCAGCTCCTTCCACTGAAAACCCAAGCTTTGTCAGTAGGCTAGCTGCAAACAAACAGGCCAAGAGAGAGGCTGAATAAAAGAATAGATCCGTTGTGTATTGCAACGGAATGCAGCAACTTCTGTAGGCGCCCTGTAGGCCTACCGCTTTTTGGAAAATGACGGGCAGTTTGGAGACATTGTTGGCGGGAAAAGTACACACTCCACACAGAGTTTACTCCATTTCAGATTTTTAGAAATTTCGAAGTTCCCCCAGGACAGAAATGTCATTTGCCATGTCATATGACATGACATGACACGACATATGACGTAACATATTAGACCTGGGGGAACATAGACATGGGGGAACATCGGGTGCCTCCCCTATTTGGAGACTTAAATGCCTCTGAATTATGATCTATGAATTTAACACGCTAAAGTTCAAGATTACCTCGAACCCTCATGTAACAGGAGTAGTGAATTAGTAGCGCGTACATCATAAAGATTATGTAATATTTATTTTATAGGTCTCGATCATATCGCCTCGCAACCTCCTGTACTCTACTCTCTAGAGCTGTCAGACCTGGAGCGACAGGTCCATGTGACATAATGGTCAGCCTAAATGACCGTGGTCACAATATGGAAGAAGACAGCCTTTGTACCAAATCTCTGCGTACTTTCGTTGTCAATGTG
Source organism: Littorina saxatilis (assembly GCF_037325665.1). Lineage (NCBI taxonomy): Eukaryota > Metazoa > Mollusca > Gastropoda > Littorinimorpha > Littorinidae > Littorina > Littorina saxatilis. The sequence continues at coordinate 59,629,284 of NC_090253.1, read as the reverse complement.
AGTTGATGCCGAACGTTTTCAGTTCAAGTTACCAGCCTTCTGAAGGCAATATCCTTTGCACATAACCTACCTTTACACTGTGTGATAAAATCAGCAATTTATGAACCACCAAATGGTATTTGACAGAGAACGGAAATCGTCTGGTCTGCAGAAACGAAAGCCAGTGAGAGTAGCTTCCCGTTTCCCATTCATCTTATCGCCTGAAAGTGTCGAAATAACACGCATGGTAAGGGAACTATTGTTTTGAAACAAGACGGTTTTTCATAATCAGCGCTGGGTAATAAGTTTGTTTTCCACGTTAAAGTTTGTGTCAAAATCTCATGCAACATATGGAACTTGTTACGTTTGTATATAGCTGTTATGACTCTTGTGTCAAATTTAACAAGGGGATTGAGCGACTTTGAGAATGAGGGTTTGTGCGAAAATTGCTTTGTCACGTTTCATGTATTCACTGCAATTATACTTGTATTTACATACATTATCTTGTCTTGCAGACTGAAACACACACACACACACATTTACACACACACAAACACACACTGATTTTCTAGCCGCCAGTGATGTTCAGCTTAATCAATTATCACCCACCCACCATATTCACACACCTTAAGACCCCTTTGACTAGTTTGTATTCCCTTCCATCAAGAGGCAGTTGAAAGGAAAGCGGACACATACACATACACACTCACTCACAGTCAGTGACACATTCTTTCTTTCTTTATTTGGTGTTTAACGTCTTTTTCAACCATTCAAGGTTATATCGCGACGGTCAGTGACAAATGAACACACATGCAAATGAAACACAAACATGGAGAAAATGCATGGTCCACTCCCTTTGCATTTGCAACTTTAATATCAAATATCATTTTACCATTTTAATTGAAGAATATGGAGGATATGGTATGGGGCGGTGCTGAAGGCAGATTAGGAGAATGGTTGGTGGGTGGAGGGGGGGGGGCACTTATGAAGCTCATTGCCCTTGTTTGCAAAATATGGCTTTTTTGACAACTTCAAATGGACCTACTATAAAACAAAAGGTTGCAATTACAGACCAAGACATCCTTCTAAGTTGGGAAGCATACTTTTTGCTCCGATTTTGTGAAAACACGTACGCATGAAACAAAACAGGAGGAAGGTGACCCAGATTTTTGCAAAAAAATGACCACGGGTGACCGTACTGTGCCTTGCGCCATGACAAAACCAGGATAATAGGTCGATTGCCAGTGAATTGAGTATGTTCAACAAGTGTAACAGAATGCAGAGTACCTTTCTGCTCATCCACTGCAATCATTAGAGTCAGGATTGTGAAAAAAATGTTAAAAGAAAGTTCCCGATGGGTTTTCTGTTATGACGTCAGCATCACCACCAAATATACTGCCAGTTAGTATTTCAGACCAATTAAAGTTCAAAATATCGTCACCAGTAAGAAGCACATTATACATCAGAATTCCTGGCAAAATATAAACATAAAACCTTATTTGTAAGTCCTTATATGCCGACCTTTTTCAAAGAACAAATTGTTTATGAAACTAACCAGGAGCAATAAGCCAAAATAGATTATGACACTAAAATCCCAGTTTGAAACTTATTTTAACCTTCACCAGATCACATGTTGGACTACACAGTCCAGATGATGTGGGTTGTGTACGGCCCATACTTTCCAAAGAAGGATTCAACATAAAAGGTATGGGTCGTACACGACCCACGCCATCCGAATTTTGTTTGTTTGTTTGTTTGTTTGTTTATTTGTTGCTTAACGTCCAGCCGACTACGCAGAGCCATATCAGGACAAGGAAGGGGGGGATGAAGGGGGCCACTTGTCAAGCGATTCCTGTTTACAAATGCACTAACCCATTACCATGGGTGAAAGCTATGAAAATCAAATTGACTGAAAATTTTTTGAGGCAGGGGTCCAGGGGCCGCCTAGGCCCTGGCGGGGTATGGGGCAGGGCCCCGTTAGGGGGTCCAGGGGGGCAACGCCCCCCGGCCGAAAACGAATTTTTGCATTATACATTGTGATTTTGTGGCCTTTCCTGGCAAAAAAATACATTTTTTGTCACTATCATGCAGGTCAAAAAAATACCTTCAGATTCTAATGATATGGTAAAAAGGGTAAACAAAATCAAAACAATTCACAGAAGTAATCATTTTTCTTTTGTATCTTTTCACACTTGCATCTTCCAACACGACACAATTGATAACAATTAACATTGACAACAGCCAATTACTAAATGAAATAGAAACTGAACAACTGAACAACTGAAATAAAAGTTCGAAATATTTAATTATAAGAAGCAAACATTGCCAGACAGGCATTGAAATAAATGATGAAACAGAATGTCACACATGCAAACAGCATGATGTAGCACTGCACAAAGTAGCAACTAAGCAGTAGCATCTCTTATAGGGCAAAGTTCTCAAGGAAAAGCACTTGAGTTTCAAGCACCAAACTTATCACACACAGTTTTAGTTTCATGAACTCCAACCAGTCCCATCGCCATTTGTTGGCTAGACCAGCATCAATAAGATCTGTCCATGCGTTTTCCGTCAAAACCGGTATCTTTGTCGCAGAAATCGTGTCACCACTTCATAATGCCTGCCAAAACGCGAGAACTTTTTTTTATCGTGATGCAGAGCGAATCCGAAAGCGAAGAAACCTCACCTACGGGGTTTACCGCATAGCAGTTCAAAAACGCGTTCCGCTTAAAAATTTAAAAAAAAAGAAAAAAAAAAATTTTTTTTTTTTTTTTTTTTTAATAAAAATTGTGGATTGACGGAATTTCCGTCAGACTTATTTTCAGATTGACGGATTTCAGTCAATTGACGGGCTACTTTCACCCATGCATTACTTGTGTCCCAGCAGGCTTTAGTAAAACTAAATTAATACCTACTGGAAGATTACCAGTTTCCAGTATGTTAAAATAGGCTTAACCTATCTACTGCTGGACTTACATCAGAACACTAACAGATTAAACTATACATGAATCGCGAGACAAGCGGCAAGAGAAGAGATTTTTGGAAAAAATACAGGTGAATGAGCAAGAAGGCAGAAAAAAGAAAAGAATTCATGAAGAACAAGAAGGGCAAAGCCCATACGACTCACATGCTTTACACATTTTTCCTACCAAAATACATGTGACCTTGACCCAAGGTCAAGGTCATCCAAGGTCATGCAACACAAAGCTGTTAATTCAAGACATAGGAAGTACAATGGTGCTTATTGGCTCTTTCTACCATGAGATATGGTCACTTTTAGTGGTTCACTACCTTATTTTGGTCACATTTCATAAGGGTCAAAGTGACCTTGACCTTGATCATATGTGACCAAATGTGTCTCATGATGAAAGCATAACATGTGCCCCACATAATTTTTAAGTTTGAAACAGTTATCTTCCATAGTTCAGGGTCAAGGTCACTTCAAAATATGTATACAATCCAACTTTGAAGAGCTCCTGTGATCTTGACCTTGAAGCAAGGTAAACCAAACTGGTATCAAAAGATGGGGCTTACTTTGCCCTATATATCATATATAGGTGAGGTATTCAATCTCAAAAACTTCAGAGAAAATGGGAAAAATAGCTTTTTTTTAGGCAACATTTATGGCCCCTGCGACCTTGACCTTGAAGCAAGGTCAAGATGCTATGTATGTTTTTTGGGGCCTTGTCATCATACACCATCTTGCCAAATTTGGTACTGATAGACTGAATTGTGTCCAAGAAATATCCAACGTTAAAGTTTTCCGGACGGACGGACGGACGGACGTCCGGACGGACGGACGACTCGGGTGAGTACATAGACTCACTTTTGCTTCGCATGTGAGTCAAAAAGAGAGCATGACAGGAAAGAGGAACCAAAAATCTACCTAACAGCAAACTAGAAAGCTCCTGCGGTTCCAAAAACAGGAGGGGCTTTTAATTTCATACCCGCAGTGCCCCACTGCGGGAGCCATCCGAATAGGGATACACGTTTTGCCGCCTCTTTGCAGAGTATGGGTCGTACACGACTCACGCCATCCGAATAAGGATAAACAACGTAAAATTCCTTACGTCATTCCATATGGGTCGTCCACGACCCACATCATCCGGACTGTGTAGTTCAAATTACGTCATAGTTTATTTGTTTGTTTACAAAGATAATCTTTCAAAAGTTGGGCACTGGGAAGGTATTATGGTGATTGGAAATTACCTAAAGTCTCAATTAAAAACTCCAAATAGTTTGAAAGATAAAGGCGATTTTCTGAGTCTCTGGGTCATCCACGACCCACGGTGAAGGTTAACCTTCGCCGGCACTCGTTATCGACTACACACGGACGCATTCGTGGGGCCGTGCAGACCCATGCTTCTCAAAGAAGGAAAAATGTGCATATCCTTCCGTGGCACTCGTGGGGCCGTGCAGACCCATGCTTCTCAAAGAAAGAAAAATATGCATATCCTTCCGTGGCACTCGTGGGTCCGTGCGGACCCAGAAGGGTGTTTGATTGCAAATATCTTTTAAACGAGTTTTAAACCTAAAAAGCTATCATCTCCTAAAAGCTCATTAAATTTCAGTGATAATTAATTAATTAATTAATGGTCAAATTTAGACTACACACGGTATTTGGTAAAATATTATGGGTCTGCATGGCTACACAATTGTCCTTCTTTGAGAAGTATGGGTCCGCATGGACCCACGAGTGCCTCGGAAGGGTATACATGCTTTTCCTTCTTTGAGAAGTATGGGTCCGCACGTCCCCACGAATGCTTCCGTGTGTAGTCTAAATTTGACCATTAATTAATTAATTAATTATCACTGAAATTTAATGAGCTTTTAGGAGATGATAGCTTTTTAGGTGTCTGAGGCATTTCTAAAAGCTCATAAAAAATCCAACTCGTTTAAGAGATATTTGCAATCAAACACCCTTCTGGGTCCGCACGGACCCACGAGTGCCTCGGAAGGGTAAACACGCTTTTCCTTCTTTGAGAAGTATGGGTCCGCACGTCCCCACGAATGCTTCCGTGTGTAGTCTAAATTTGACCATTAATTAATTAATTAATTATCACTGAAATTTAATGAGCTTTTAGGAGATGATAGCTTGTTAGGTGTCTGAGGCATTTCTGAAAGCTCATTAAAAAATTCCAACTCGTTTAAGAGATATTTGCAATCAAACACCCTCCTGGGTCCGCACGGACCCACGAGTGCTGGCGAAGGTTAATGTAATGCATGTAACAAGAACAAAATTATATTCTCTGCAATTGTTGGTTACTACTAGACCACTGGACCAAACAAAACATCTTTCTTTCTTTCTTTATTTGGTGTTTAACGTCGTTTTCAACCGTTCAAGGTTATATCGCAACGGAAACAAAACATACTCATCAATCTAAAAATATAACGCAAAGCTGTCTTTACTTCACGCTTTGTGTGACTGGTGACTTTGTGTTGGTGTGACTGAATTTGGACAAGTTTTTGGAGCCCTGATGTCTCATGCGGTGGTTGTCAATAGAGAATAGGGAAAACGGACTACCGTTTTATCATTCCATTGTATAACTGCAAGTAGAAAAAACTGTCTTCTTTCCTTTCATACCCAAAACATTTCTGCGCTGTTCATTTTACAGTTACTACCAACAAAATACTAATTCTCAATAATTTGTAGATAACCTGTATTACATCAAGCTGTAACTGAAAATGTATCAGGGGCAGACAGAATCTATCAGTATCATCACATATATTGCAATCCCATCTTCTGTGTGAGTCAACATGTGGTCCCCAAATGATTTCTTTTCACAGAATTCAGCTGCTTACAGGTAAACACAAAGTCTATACTCCGTTGTGTCAAAAGATCAAGGTGCTTGAAAGTAGCATCACACAGTGTGCATTTACAAGGTTGTTGCACTGCATGGGTCACCATGTGTTGCTTCAATTCACTTGGAAGACTGAACTCAGCATCACACACTTTACATTAGGTAATGCAGTCTGTTAATAGGAAGGTTTCCGCCAGTTATCTCTCTGAGGTTTTGGGTGCTTAGAGAGTACCGTGCCTCTTGCGGGGGCATAAAACATTGAGGTCACAAGCAGGGTTGAGGGGAAGGTCGGCTGGGCGGACAGGAGTATGGCGGCTTACTAGTGCCAAAACCTGGTGTTACCCATTATCACGTGATAATTACTAATTAACGCTGTCAGTTACTGTTTTCATCTGTTAGTTACTAATTTTCACGGGAAAATTTCTAATTTTTAGTTTTGGCACTAGCAATCCGTCAGGAAGTGAGCCAAAACTAAAAATTAGTAATTAACAGGTGAAAGTTAGTAATTTTTCCGGAAAAATTAGTAATTTTCCCGGGGAAATTAGTAATTAACACGTGAAATTGGTAATTATCAAGGAAAAATTACTAATTTTCCCTTGATAATTACAATTATGAGGTTTTGGCACTAGTAAGCCGTCATACAGGAGACTACAATAGGAAGGTTTCCGCCAGTTATCTCTCTTTGAGGTTTTGGGTGCTTAGAGAGTACCGTGCCCCTTGCGGGGGCATAAAACATCGAGGTCACAAGCAGGGTCAAGGGGAAGGTCGCTGGGCGGACAGGAGACTATTACCAGCATGTGTTGACATGGGATTCTTTACATTGTGCAGATATGTGTGGTGTCTCTCCATCATGTGCTAACATGTGCTCTCTCAGGTAGTGAAACTGAAAGTTTCAACACACTCTGAACAGCAATGTTGTTCTTTTTCTTCAGGCTTTGATAAGACTGCTTGAGGAACCCCACTTGGTGTACACTAGTTCTTGTAGCAGTGACACAGAGGGCGTCTGTTCAGTGACTTGTGAAGTGGAATTCATCCCTTGGCCTACTTCTGAGCAGAAAAAGACAGGACAATCTGACTCGCAGTCTTCATCAGAAGCAGTCATTGCAGGGTCTGTCTTGACAGTGACAACACACCCACTGAAACCCACTTCAGTCTGACATGTGTTGACCTCACTGGCAGGACTGTCTGGCTTGCTGTTTACACTACATGTTCTGGATTCACCACAAACACTCAATTCAGTGGCTGAGGGGGGATCACTCAGTTAAGGATGGCGTACAGTTACATGTCAATATCTGGCTCTAATTTGACAACAACAGCCCAATTGCATTCAGTAGAACTCACTTCATTCTGACATGTGTTGACCTCGGTGGCAGGACTGTCTAGATTGCTGTTTGAGCTAGATGTGCTGGATTCAACACCAACACTCACTTCAGTCGCTGAGGGGCGATCACTCAGTTTAGGATGTCCTACTTGTATATGTCGTGTCAAAAAATAAGACCGTAAAAAGCTAGCATCACAGTGTTGGCATTTATACGGTCTTTGGCCTGTGTGGAATAACAGGTGTCGCTTCAAATGTTGGGGCCGAATGAATACCTCATCACACTTTGCACAGGCGTGAGCTTTTTCTCCTGTGTGTTTGAACATGTGTTTCTTCAACTGATGTGATAGCTTGTAGGCAGCAGGACACAGGTGACAAGAGTATGGCTTTTCAAGGGTCCTAACACTGTCAGCAACAGCTACGTTCCATTCAGCTGCTGATGAGTAACCATAGAGTGTAGGATGTCCCTTACGTTTATGTCGCCTCAATTTGCTTGGCTGTATGAAAGTAGCATCACAGTGTGGGCATGTATGAGGTCTTTGCCCTGAGTGGATCCTCATGTGTTGCCTCAAACATTTGAGCAGGCTGAATTTTTCATCACATTTTTCACAGGCATGATCTTTCTTTCCAGTGTGTTTGAACATGTGGTCCTTCAAATTCACAGAGTGCTTGTAAGTAGCAGGACATAATGGACAAGCATGTGGTCTTTGCCCTGAGTGGGACAGCATGTGTTGCTTCAGATATTGGGGCAGACGAAATGTCTTATCACATTTTTCACATGCATAATCTTTCTGGTACTCACAGTGTTCCGATTCTCCCGGTTTCCGGGTTCCCCATCCTTCCTTTCCTTCTGAATTGGGTGCAGGCAAACATTTCCCAGTCCAGGTTGTGTCATGGCTGAAATCATGGAGCAAACCAGGCTGATCTTCCCTTGCCTCTGTCTTCACCACGATATCACTGTGATCGTTGGCAACAGCAGTACACAGGTGACGAGAGTATGGCTTTTCAAGGGTCCTATCGATGGTCCTAACGCTGTCAGCAACAGCTACGATCCATTCAGATGCTGATGAGTATTTATGCTTGGGATGTCCCTTCCGTAAATGTAGTGTCAAAGTCCTTGGCTGCATGAAAGAGGCATCACAGTGAGGGCATTTATAAGGTCTTTGCCCCGAGTGGAGCTGCATGTGTGACTTCAGATGTTGGAGCGTGCTGAATTTTTCTTCACACTTTGCACAGGCATGATCTTTCTCTCCTGTGTGTTTGATCATGTGTTGCTTCAACTTCGCGGAGGTCTTGTAATTAGCAGGACATAATGGACAAGCATGTGGTCTTTGCCCTGAGTGGGTCAGCATGTGTTGCTTCAGATATTGGGGCAGACGAAATGTCTTATCACATTTTTCACATGCATAATCTTTCTCTCCTGTGTGTTTTGACATGTGCTCCCTCAAGTGAACAGGTCGCTTGTAATTAGCAGGACATAATGGACAAGCATGTGGCCTTTCAGGGTTCTTATCCCTTTTCCTCAGGTCTTCAACACTTAGTTCAGGTGCTGAAGGGTATTCATAGTGTTCCGATTCTCCCGGTTTCCGGGTTCCCCATCCTTCCTTTCCCTCTGAATTGGGTGCAGGCAAACATTTCCCAGTCCAGGTTGTGTCATGGCTGAAATCATGGAGCAAACCAGGCTGATTTTCCCCTGCCTCTGTCTTCACCACGATATCACTGTGACCGTTGGCAACAGCATCTCCTTCTGCCGTGTGCTGGGTCCAGGCAGGGACTGCTCTGTCTGCTCTGACATCTTTGATGACTGAAAAATAAATGATCCATGCTTATGAGTATTGTCTACACTCTGTTCATTTAAAGACATTTAAGCCTCAATCGTAAATGTTGTTATGTCGGGCGAACGATGTACTCCTGTATTCTGAATTGGTTTATTCCTATTCAGCAGGCTACTGTGTCAGCATTTGGTCTAGAATAGGGCGACATATTTGGGTTATTCTCAGACAGCTTAGTCTGGAACCAAAACACCCCGGATGTCAAGCCAGCACCGAACTTGTGGCACAATTTGCTAGCTCCAGTTTTCTTCAATTTGTCTAGCTATACTAGTCACCTTGGTTTTGCTCGACCTACAACAGTAGTCATAGCAGTTTCAATTTAAAACCACCCACCCACCCTTCTATAGGTTAAGGATATTTTTTTTTATTTTTTTTTTAGTCGATTAATTCACATGAGTGAATCTCATTACAACATGTTTTATGTTGTGTTTTTTGTTTGTTGTTTTTGTGAATTTTAAAATTTTTATAGCATGTGGTTTTTTTGGGTTTTTTTTTGCATTACTGTTGTGTTACGGTGCTTTGTGGGGGCATAAGATAGACATGGCCACGGGCGAAAGTAATTCTGCTTGGAAGCACACACTATTCAGTAACTTTAACGATATCTGCAGGATCAGTAACTTTAACGATATCTGCAGGATCCTCCCAGGTAGACAGTGGGTGTACATATACATGCTCTTTCTAGTGTACAAAAGGGGGTACGTCTCGAAGGGTGCATAACGAGGGATTTGTCTGAAACACGTGGACAAGGAGCATGAGAGGATTGTTTGTCTCAGCTTCCAAATCAATCAAATTTCTGACAGCTTAGGGTGTCTGCCTGATGTTCCATCACTATAGTTTCCTGAATTGAACCCTTACGACGTTTTCCCGTTTTTACATGATGTGAAGGAAAAGCTTGGAGAAACCCGTTAAGAGAGCCCGGATGCTGCTGTCCGAGAGCTAGCGAGGGTCACAGAGAGTATCTGCAAAAACACTCGCGCCACGTGTTTGACAGATATTTCCACAGATTATAAAAGTGTATTGCGGCTCTGAAAGGATCATTCGAAACAATGGCGTGATCAAATATACAATGAGCTGGGCAATAATATGAGTTTCTAAGTACTTTCAGGACAGCCTATGTAGCACTTAACCCTTCAAACACAAGACTGTACCTATCAGCTTCAAGAACGTTTCTTCTTAAGCACTGTTAAAACATTGCTTTGATTTGTTAAACAAATTAAAAAAAATTCATCTGCTAGACCCTCAGCTCGACTATACAGACAAATGAACTTATATGAACATTTTTGTGTCTAATCTTTTGCAAGGTAATACCTTCAAACTTCTTGTTAATGTCTTTTTTTTGGTCAAAAATCAAATGTGTTAAGCTAAACATGTTACGACCAATTAAAAACAAGTCGCATGAATCAAAATGTATACATTTCGTCAATCTGTTGAACTCACAGAATAAAATTGAATGCAATGCATTTCACAGCAATAGCTTCATTTGCCGATTACCCACAGCCTGATCGCTTATCATTTGAAGTGACAAGCTATTATAGCGCAGTAGCATAATGTATAGCACTTTCACAGGAAAGGATGCTTGAAAAGGCAAAACCACACAATCCCTCACCTCCTGTACAAAGGTCAGTCAGATACAGAGGTACAGCTTCCTCAGCAATGTCGATCTCAACCTTGACCTCTGTGTACACTGCTCCGTCGGCTTCCTCCATCCTTTCACGTCACCATTGTCATGTCACTGCAAGGGGAGAGAAGAGTAACAATCAAAATCTAAAGGAATATATTTATATAAAAGTACATGTATCTTTAACGACTGTCACCGAGACAATATGCACTCTGACGTATTGCAGACGGAAGAAAACACTGTATACCTAATTAATAATTTTCATGAAAATCTTTCTTTCTTTATTTGGTGTTTAACGTCGTTTTCAACCACAAAGGTTATATCGCGACGGGGAAAGGGGGGCGAGATGGGATAGAGCCACTTGTCAATTGTTTCTTGTTCACAAAAGCACTAATCAAAAATTTGCTCCAGGGGCTTGCAACGTAGTACAATGTATTACCTTACTGGGAGAATGCAAGTTTCCAGTACAAAGGACTTAACATTTCTTACATACTGCTTGACTAAAATCTCTACAAAAATTGACTATATTCTATACAAGAAACACTTAACAAGGGTAAAAAGAGAAACAGAATCCGTTAGTCGCCTCTTACGACATGCTGGGGAGCATCGGGTAAATTCTTCCCCCTAAACCGCGGGGGGTAATTTTCATGAAAAGTATCTTTTTATTATTTATTTATTTTGTTTAAATTGTTTGCTCATTTTTAATTCAAACACAGCAGATGTATATATATATAATATATATATATATATATATATATATATAACCTCCAATGAAGACCCCTCCTAAAAACAACCCACTCCGCTTGCCGACCAATTTTCTCGCCATGAACGACAGTTACACTGCAACTAACCTCCAAATGGTGACACCCTTCTTTTTCGGACGACCGACCGACCTACCAACAAAGGGTCAATAACAACTTAGATCTCTTTACCAGTGAGTGTCAAAAGTCATGCAGAATATCACGAAAAGGTGTGGTATTCGGAAGTCAGTAGTGCGTGCAAATCTAATGGCCAACGGCTGTCCCCACCTTACCTTTTACTTTCACATTTGATAAACCGCCCGCAGGGGAGAGTGGGTGGAGTTAGAGAGGGGTGGGAATTTGAACAACTCAATAATGAAATAGTGGATGCTGCTCTGCTTGCAGACTCCCTAGCGTTCTTTTTGGCTTGTTTGTGTATGTCTTCTCCGATTGTGTGCTCCCCAACTGATTTTAACAGACACCCGTCTGCATAAACATTTACAACGCTTCTCTTGACTTGAGTTTAAGAGGTGGGGACAGCCGTTGGCCACTAGATGTTCTATTCAATATATTTTCCTGAATTGAACACTTTCCCATTTTTATGGAAAAGCTCTGAGGAACCCGTTACAAGAGCCCAGAGGCTGCTGTCACAGAGCTAGCGAGGGTCACACAGAGTATCCGCAAAAACACTCCCGGCAATTGTTTGATAGATATTTCCACAGATTGTAAAATTAAAAGTGTATCACAGCTCTGAAAGGATCATTTGTGAAAATGGCGTGATCAAAATATGCAATGAGCTGTGCGATAATCAGATTCTTGGGACTTTCAGAACAGCATACGTAGCACAAATTAACCCTTTAAAGTTAAACACAAGATTTTATTTATCACTCTGTCCTAGTTCAACTTCATTCCTAATCGAAGTAATCAAAGACAAGGCCAGGAGTCTATTCGCAACATTAGAGGGAAAGCGAAAAAAGCTATGACCAAAAGTATACATTTCAAAAAGAAGTTGCCTCCCCTGTGATACAACTTAACCCTCAGATTCCCAATAAAGATCCCTCAATCCTTTTTACTAACAATTATTCAGGACATTTTAACTTTTAGGTCGTTAGTCGGGACGTTTTTACTGATATATATGAGCCTTTGCCAAAAGGTGCCATTTCGGACCCATGTATTTTTGGAAAGCAAGTGTAATTAACTGGATTACCCCAACATGTTTACATGTATTGTGCTTTGAAAAAGTGAGTTTGATGAATGCTTTTTTTAATGTTTTGAAGCCTGTTGTTGTTGTGAATGTTAAATAAAAAATAAAATGTTTCAAACATACACCAGAAACGGCCCCGAAAAATTTTGGACATTTTGGTGTCTTCGGGGAATTTTTGATTTTTCATGGTCTGCATCACTGCATCGGTTTTAATCAGCGTATTTCATACAGTCTAAGCATGCAACTCTTTGTAGAATGTGCAACAATCGTAATTAGAACCAGAATTTACCGAAAACCTCGCCCAGTAAATACCCGGTTATTTTCGAAGGGCTCATGTCCGCAGACCAACTTGTTTACAGATTCGATTTTCGCCGGTCTTGGTGCTTTGAATGGCCGCCATTTTGGATGAAAACGATAGTTTCGTGTTCGAGGAAATAAAAGCAGTGTGTTGCATTTGAGTCAGAATTTGCGAAGTTATTGTATCTAGCAGCTAAAAAGAATCGATGGAGTTAATGTCCGAAAGTAACGTTTGACACATTTTGTTATTTTTGCAATTTTCACAAAGAAGTTTCGCGAGTATTTGATACAAAAGCGTGGAAACCACTAGCTTTGCTTCTTTGGCGTTTCCGGTCACCGATTCGATTGAAATCATGGAGACGACGAGCCGTAAAGTTGAGAACATATTGTACTGTCTGTTCAGGGTAAGGTGTAGATCTATACGTAACGTTTGACACTTTGTAGATCTAATGTTTGACACATAATTTGCCCATAATTCTTCTCCCAACGAATTGAATTAGCTTATAATTATTATCCCATGACCTGCCTCTTTATCTCTGTTAGCTGAGGAGGTGATTATTCTGAATATTCCATCACAACCATATGGATATCCTATGGATATCCCATCACAAACGAGTTTCGATCTCAACTGTCATTGGTCATTGTCTTTGATTTCAGAGTACAATTGAATAATTTATAGAGGTCATCTGCATATTCAGAGTTTACAGATGGACTACTTTTTACATTTAGTCAAGTTTTGACTAAATGTTTTAACGTAGAGGGGGGAATCGAGACGAGGGTCGTGGTGTGTGTGTGTGTGTGTGTGTGTGTGTGTGTGTGTGTGTGTGTGTGTGTGTGTGTGTAGAGCGATTCAGACTAAACTACTGGACCGATCTTTATGAAATTTGACTTGATAGTTCCTGGGTATGATATCCCCAGACTTTTTTCTTCATTTTTTTTATAAATGTCTTTGATGACGTCATATCCGGCTTTTCGTGAAAGTTGAGGCGGCACTGTCACGCTCTCATTTTTCAACCAAATTGGTTGAAATTTTGGTCAAGTAATATTCGACGAAGCCCGGACTTCGGTATTGCATTTCAGCTTGGTGGCTTAAAATTTAATTTATGACTTTGGTCATTAAAACTCTGAAAATTGTAAATAAAATTGTTGTTTTTATAAAACGATCCAAATTTACGTTCATCTTATTCTCCATTATTTTGTGATTCCAAAAACATATAAATATGTTATATTTGGATTAAAAACAAGCTCAGAAAATTAAAAATATAAATATTATTATCAAAATTAAATTTTCGAAATCAATTTAAAAACACTTTCATCTTATTCCTTGTCGGTTCCCGAAGAGAGAGAGAGAGAGAGAGAGAGAGAGAGAGAGAGAGAGAGAGAGAGAGAGAGAGAGAGAGAGAGAGAGAGAGAGAGAGAGAGAGAGAGAGAGAGAGGGTGAGAGAGAGAGAGAGAAAGAGAGAGAGAGAGAGAGAGAGAGAGAAAGAGAGATAGAGAGAGAGAGAATGAGAGAGAGTTTGTTTGTTTGTTTGTTTGTTTGCCGGCTTAACGCCCAGCCGACCACGAAGGGCCACACACACACACACACACACACACACACACACACACACACACACACACACACACACACCACACACACACACACACACACACACACACACACACACACACACACACACAGAGAACCCGACGACTGAATAATTATGTAAGTGATCCACGTGTGAAAACCAAAACATAACAGCGCGATGACAGCCAACATTTCTATCCCCGACTGACAAACAGTAACACTGCATGCAAACTGACTTGGGTCAACGATCAAACCAGCACGGCCCGAACTGAATTTGTTGCGCTGCCATTATCGTGCGCAATTCTGGTAAAAATATAAACCCGGTATGCCGAATTGAGTATAACGAAAGTCGATGTCAAATATACACAAGGATATTTTAAAATGACTTTCAAAATGTAAAAGCAGATAGCAGACCTTTTTATAAGCAATTTGAATGACTGAATGTCTACATACAAGTCGAATGACGCCGTCCATTATGCTGACAAATGGGAACTAGCTATGCGCATGAATTCATTGACATGAATTTCGACTGCGGAGGCTTTTGGCAAGCTGAAAACAGGCACGGGCAGGTTTTAGTGGAAAAAGTAAGTGTTTTTAATGAAAACGTCGGAGTAATGGGATAAATAGCTTACACACTCCGAGTTCTGATTATCTTGCATATTGTGTAACCTATATACAACTGCTTGCTACTTTTGGAGGCAAATTTGATTGAAGAAAAATTCGATCCTCTGTTTTTGTTAATGTCCGTGTTACGATTCAGGAGGATACGTTCATATCCGTGTAACGATTTAGGAGGAGACATTTATGTCCTTGTAAATATTGTAGCCAAAGCTGAAAAAATGCTTTTGGGTTAGCAGGGGGAAGGAATATTTTCATGAGATTGTTTTAACACCACCCCCCCCCCTCCCCAACATAAAAAAAAATCAAAGTTTTTTTTTGTTGTAAATTTGGATTTAACTAGGATTTTACGTACAACTAATTAAAAAAATTCGATTTGATTGAGAACCTTGTTCTAGATGTACCTAGACATTAGGTTAAAACTGTATTCTAAATGTCTGTTTGAATATTGTAGTTATTTTTGACATTTTCATTGATTTCATGTCCACTGACTCCATGTAACACGTGACAGGTAGAACGCAGATTTGACCTGTTTTGAACATGATGTTACTTTTTTTGTGGTGCTTTGATGTTCCATAATTACCTAATCTTCAAAATATGAATGTATCCTAAAGGTCTATTAAATTAATATCACAGTTGTCATTTATAACATTTTGAATAATTTCATGTCCACTGACACAGTGTAACATGTGACACGTAGAATGCTGTTATGACTTGCTTTTAACATGTTTTGCTATTGTTTCTGTTTTCATATTCCATAAATAACCTAATCTTTAGATTGTAAATGAAAAGTTAGTGTATGTATAACATTCTGGTTGTTATTTCAAATATTATGAATATTTTCATGTCCATCAATATTTTTGTAACACGTGACACCTACAACAACATGTTTAACTAGTTTGAGCAAACTGTAACAACTTTTAGGGATATTTTTAACATGTGTCAGTGTTTCTGTTGAAGTGTTATATTTTATTTTAGGGTTTATACTTCTTGTGGTTACTTAGTAGAAAGTATCAGTTTTGACTTTTATGATGTTTGAGCGTTTTGCGACATTACGTGACACTGCATTCAAGATTTGGCTCCAAATGTACTTTTAAAGACTGATAATGCTTCTGCAGGGTCTGTTTACTAGAAATAAATCATTACCAGTTGTATGAAATGATATTAATGGCTTCTGTGGTCAGTTTTGTTGCACATGTGGCTTTTCTCAAAATTGGCGTTTTATGGCATATTATCAAACCGTACACATTTCCCAAATGCACAAACCATTCTTTTATTACACAAATGTGTTCATCAAAGACTAATGTATCACTTAAAACACCAAAAAAAATCAACTGAAAAGGTTTAGTTTGTCACAAATGTCCAAGCACCCCCCCCAGCACCTTTTGGCAAAGCCTCATAATCATATATATTCTTTATTCAGGATATAAGTTCTAAATCTGTTCTTGCAATTTCATTTTCCAGCAGAATTTATATGAAATTGCTTGATTAATATCTAAGCTTTTGTTTCTAAGCTAAATGGCAACCCCATAGTTGAAGTGTGAACCTGAGTCAAAGACACAACTGGTCTAAGAGGACGGTAAACCCACAGAGTCAGTCAGTCAAAGACAGTTTCAACAGACAGACAAGTGAACAAATATGAAGGAATTATCGTAAAGTAAAAACAATGTGGGCTAGTTTAGTGTACAAATACTACAATCACCGTGAAAGGTAAACTGCTGAAAGTCATTCCATAGTGCAGCACTTTCAACCAAAAAACAACAACAACGTTGACTCCAATGTCTACTTTCCCTCAAACTCGGAAGTAATACTCCTAGTATGTAATTAGCTGCACAGAGTATGATGGTGTTTATGTGACTGGTGATGATGCACGCAACTCAGCCAAACAATGTTTAACCCTTACACTGGTGCAATTCTGTAACACATGTTACATAGCCACTGGTGAATTAACAGAGAGAAAAATAAAGTAAAACGGTCATATAGGTTTTCGCATCCATGGGAGGTAATCGGAACCGACCAAACAGACTGAGCCAGTAGCGCGACATATGTCGTGACAACCAGGTGACAGTATACGTAAAGTAGAGCGACATATGTCGCGACAACCAGCCTAAGGGTTAATCAGCCCTAAAAGTCCAACAAATGGTGCAGTCAGCCTTCGGCTATAGTGCTTAAGTGAAAATGTACTAGCCAGAGAGCAAACTTTACTAGCCAAACCAACAATTTGTTTCAGCAACTTTACTGGCATTTGGCGAGTAGA
Source organism: Littorina saxatilis (assembly GCF_037325665.1). Lineage (NCBI taxonomy): Eukaryota > Metazoa > Mollusca > Gastropoda > Littorinimorpha > Littorinidae > Littorina > Littorina saxatilis. The sequence goes on along the minus strand of NC_090253.1, from coordinate 59,612,056 downwards.
TGAGCATTTCCACTCGCCAGTTACATGTTTCTTCTGCATCTTGAAACCGCTAACAACTTTAGGAAAAAAAAGTAGCCTAACCAGCGTTCGCGCAAAGAAACGCAGGGCAGGCGTACACCTACCGGTGTGCTTCATAGCGGCATGAGCTCCCCAATAAACGCAACTTCATAGCTGGCCCAAAGTCAGAATTGGTGTCCATTTTTGTGACATACAAAATCAATTTTAAAAATGAACATTTTCTTTGTTTTGAAAATAGAGATGTATTTTAGAGCATAAATACGCAAGGAACAACTATGATTTAAGAAAACTCATGTTTGATCACTTCACAGATTCAGGTTTAAAAGTTTGCAGGAGTTCATAACTTCACACCGTCACAAAATTTAGACTTGTTAAATCATTGTTGCTACATGTATTGGGTCTGTTTTAGACATCTGAGCAAATTGCTACAGCAAATTACTTTGCATTTCAAGCAAGTTAAACTTGTTTTGGCCACGCATGATGCAGATGTGAACTCCATTAATGGGAAGTTCATAACTTCACATAATTTACTTTTATTGGTATAATAAATTTAATTTATACAGGCAGGAAACAATTTGTTTAGTTTTTTAATCTGAAAAAGGTGAGCTGGAACATGAAGGTAATTTTTGAAGATGAAGTGTGGAGAAGATTTTTTGGTTATCTGTATTATTTATAGAAATTAATATTGTCACAATTTTTTCACAGCAAATATTGGCATAAGTTATCATTAAATCTACAATTTTGCTGTTTTTGTGCAAGATGTGCTTGAAAAGTACCATCAAAAGGATTTCAATACACCAAAATGTTTGTCTGACTCAAAGAGTTGGCAGAAACTGAAAGTTTTTTTAGAATGTCCTAGGAGTTCATAACTTCACACCGTGACATCACAAACTATGGCTAATTCAAACCAAAGTAAGAAAGTGCATATGTCATCTTATTTTCTCTCCAGCTACTCTTTGTAATCAACATACAATTAAGTAATAAAAGTAAAACATTTGTGAAAACAAACGATAACAAAAATCATAAAATGTGAGCGTGCGCATAACTTCACAAGAATTTTTGTTATGTTGGTCTCTAGTACAGTTACTGTATAATATATTTGTTTGTTTGTTTGTTTGTTTATTTGTTGCTTAACGTCCAGCCGACTACGCAGAGCCATATCAGGACGAGGAAGGGGGGGATGAAGGGGGCCACTTGTCAAGCGATTCCTGTTTACAAATGCACTAACCCATTACTTGTGTCCCAGCAGGCTTTAGTAAAACTAAATTAATACCTACTGGAAGATTACCAGTTTCCAGTATATTAAAATAGGCTTAACCTATCTACTGCTGGACTTACATCAGAACACTAACAGATTAAACTATACATGAATCGCGAGACAAGCGGCAAGAGAAGAGATTTTTGGAAAAAATACAGGTGAATGAGCAAGAAGGCAGAAAAAAGAAAAGAATTCATGAAGAAAAAGAGAGCATGACAGGAAAGAGGAACCAAAAATCTACCTAACAGCAAACTAGAAAGCTCCTGCGGTTCCAAAAACAGGAGGGGCTTTTAATTTCATAACCGCAGTGCCCCACTGCGGGAGTATAATATATTTGCAAAACAATGACAAACTGAGAACACAGAGTTATAGTATAGGCTAAAGCTGCACTTATATTACAAAATCAGATTTTAATTGCCAAAATAAAACAAATTGTTTGAAACTTGTGAAAGTTCATAACTTCACATCAATCACACATTTATATAGAGCTTAAACAATGACCACGAGTTGATTACTGGAAAATAAACCACGAGTGGGTATTTGCAGCCGCTTGGTAATTCACGAGTGTGCGGAGCACACGAGTGAATTACCAAGCGGCTGCAAATACCCACGAGTGGTTTATTTTCCAGTAATCAACGAGTTGTCATTGTTTAAGCTATTTATACAACGACCAACACGGGTCGAACATGCAGTCATGCAGACGACATTTTGTAGGCAATTTCATTTCAGCCTAATCACTCAGAGTGTCAAATGCGCGTCATTCAAATAGTCCCTATTCTTTTACTTTATTCTTAGTCTCCGACTCGTCGGCATTATACTTGTCTCGTCTAAATATCGGACCCCATTGCTACGATTAAAACACAATAGCGTTTATATAGCTATTCTGACATTACTTTCTGTGTTAAAATCATGTTTTTGTCAGCAGCAAGGACCAGAATGGTCCATGTCGTTGATTGCAGACGACGGTTCCCTTTCCGCATGAAGCCACGGAAATAACCGAACATTGAAAAACCCACGGACATGTATTACGGAGAAAACTCGGGATAACCGGATGTTTAGCATTACGTCAATATGCTAGGAATCCTATGACGTCATGACGTATCATACTTGCCTACGTAGATTGTATACATGTTCGAACGTCTGACTGTTGTGAATTCGCGTGGTGAAGACTGCGGTAAATCTGTAGATGATAAGAGAACAAGGATTGTCTCAGAAGAAACGACTAAATGTTTCAGACCGGTAACTTCATTTCAACATTGCACTATATAATGGACGTTCTATGTGACAGGAGAGTTTGCTGATTTTGTGTTAAACATTGGAGAGATCGTCTGCTAGAATCAGAGATAGGTCGCTTCAGATTGCAGCTTCTGGAAATTTGCAAGGTTTGTTGCCTGTTAAAGAACTGGATTTTACACGTAATGTATGTCATGTACAGTAAGCAACAACAAAAAAAAACACAAAGCAAATGGCATTGTCTGTCGACTAGGCATACACGTCAGCCATTGTTGTTACAGTTTTGAGTCAACATTGTACGTATTCTTCCGCAACAGGGTCCAATCGTCTGGGTTTCAAATGTTCTAAAAATAAATTCTAGTGTTGATTATTTTTTAGCCCTCTTTATTCTTACTTCGAATAATCCACGTGTGATTTTTGGGTTTAATCAAAGTAGTTCGTTCTAATTTCTCACTTGTCTAAAAATAATCAACTAGATTTAATCCACCCCTCGGTTGCATTGCAGGAGTTGTATAAACTAAAATAACTAACTAAAGTCTCTTGCAAATAATTCTAAACAACTTAATGATTTACTTAACCAAACTCAGTCATGAAAACTGTTACCGAAATCATTATTTAGTTAGTGTTTATGTCAGCTGACTGTGTGTTCATAACTTCACATCATTTATTTAACTGAAAAGCTACGTACTAAAATCTGCTGGTAAATTAAAATAAAAATGACATCAAACTGTAACAGCCTACTCTGGAGAAGAGCAGCACATCATTTGAGGTAGTGATTTAGTGTAGTAAATTAATTATTGTGTATAAATCATACTCATGGCATGTGTTCATAACTTCACACCGTGGGGCTGAGGGTCAGTTGATGTGAAGTTATGTACACCGTGCAGTCAACCCAGATTCATGCTGGAATTATCAAAATGTAATTTTGAGGGTTGATATTCAGAAAACTTCTTACAAAATGTCCAGATAAAGTCAAATGTACTCTTTTGCTATTAACAAGGCATTATTTTAAACACGCCCTTGAAAAATGAGCTTGAGTTATGTGAAGTTATGAACTTCATGACAAAACGGCTAAGTACTTCAGAAAGAAACAGTCAGCAGCCAGTAGATTCTTTTTGTGATGAAAATCATGGTACAGTGTAATTTGGAAACTGAAAATAGTCATTTTACATATATTTTGGGTTTTGACATGAGTTAGTAACTCTCACATAAAAATAGTGCGCAAGACACAGAGAAAATGGCTAACTAAAGCATACTGCTTGACTTTAGTGACAAAAATTGCTTAGTATCTAAATCTAATGTACTTTTATATGCAAAATTGCTGTTCCACTACAACCTTAACTTTCATGGCTAGCATTTAAGGACAAAAAACACTCTCAGTGGAGATAGTAGGAAAGTTCATAACTTTCTCACAAGAATTTTTTATTTCTCAATTACTCAAACACCAATGAATGAACTTGATGCAAACTTTCAGTGTGACTGCTGCTAGTGGATCCAAATGCATTACAAAGCTAGGTGTTCCCCAACCAGTCAATTTACTCATTTTATAAGGCAAAAGGTTGGAAAGTTCATAACTCTTTTTTCACAAGAAAATCTGCACGTAAACTTCAAACTACTTTTGAACATGCAAAAACAAGTCAAACAACCCTTTTTATGTTTTATACCTCTGCAAAACATACTGTAAAATACATTTTTTACAAAAATATATCAGGTTTCAATCTTTAATTATTATTTAGAGCTGATCAGTGAACATAAATGAAGTCTTACGGAAATAGTTATGAACTTTCTGTGAAATTTTGTCTCCCCATTTTCTGCAGGCTCACTGACAAAATTCAAAAACTTTGCTTTGTCAAAGGTACATTTGAGTTTTACTGGCTCAGTGAAAAGTCATTCATGACATTCTGTCCCATAAATATGACAGAGTAGACCATGTTTCAATATGCTGTAAGGTCATGTCACAAAAAATGGCCAAAATGTAGTGCTGCTGACTTCAGATAATGGCGACATTTTCATTAAAAACAACAACTGAGCACACAATGTTTCTCTAGGTGTGTACTTCATACTTTTTTTTACAAGTCTCATTAATCTTTACAAGGATTTTATTTTTCTTTGATGTACAAATCAGGTTAGAGCCAAGGTTGCACAGCTATTTCAGCTGTGGACACCATTTCAGACTTAAGGCCAGCTATACTCGCCAAATCTCGAGGCTAGGAAAGTGTTACGGGTCCCAGGCCGGAAAACAGACCCGTACTCAAGCGACAGCCTTTGTACCAAATCTCTGCATACTTTCGTTGTCGATACATGTGAGTTGATGCCAAACTTTTGCAGTCCAAGTTACCAGAATCTTGAACTTTAGCGTGTTGAATTCAAAGGTCATAATTCAGCATTTAAGTCTCCAAATTTGTAGAACCTTCAGTTGTAATCATAACAAGTTATTTTAGATCCCTTTGAAATTGAAGTTACGGAATGAACTCCGATGAACTGTACGAATGCATTTCGTTTACATGGGTCAAAGAAGGAATTATCCGTATGAGCGAACAAGGGAGACAACTCTTTTGTATAAATGATGTCCCATGGTTGACAACGTACGCCATTTTCGTCGATTGAACAACCAAATTAATTAAATATGCTTAAGTTTGGAGCTCAATCCGTCAATTAATTTCACGACAAATGTTCTTTGGCTTGCTTACAATGAAAGTTACATGGACTTGTATCAAAAATAAGTAAAGAATGTCACTGGATTCTGAGCTATAAATTTAACACGCTAAAGTTCAAGATTACCGAATATTCGATGCTATATGCTTTGCACATAACTTACCTTAACGCTGTGTGTAAAATCAGCAATTTATGGATCATCAAAATGGTATAATTTGACAGAGAACGGAAATCGTCTGGTCTGCAGAAACGGAAACCAGTGAGAGTAGCTTCCCCTCTCCCATTCATCTTGTCAAATCGCCTCCGTGTCAACTTTGCCGTGCTTCCTGGGTTCACCTGTACCCAGAGACACACTAAAATCATTGTAACTCTGGAACCATTAAAGGTATCGGTTTGAAATTTTAAGTATCTCTCACACACCTAATTTGCTCTCTGTCTGCAAATTTTTAGTGTGTACATGACAAAACATTAAAATTAATTGATTATGTTAATTAACATAAACACTACCGATTGCGCGGGTTCACACAAACCCATACTTTTAAAGAGTAGTAGTGATTGTAACTATCCCTCTGCCGACGGCGCGGGTTCTGCTACACCCATAATTACCAAGGCGGCGGAACAGTCAGTGTCTGTCTGCCTGAAGTTTGTCTCCAAGACTGAGACTGTCTGTCTCTCTGTCTGTCTGTCCGTATCTCTCTGTCTGTATGTCTGTTGTCAGTTGCTCTGTCTGTCTGTCTGTCTGTCTATCTGTCTATCCGTCTATCTGTCTATCCGTCTATCTGTCTATCCGTCTATCTGACTGTCTGTCTATCTGACTGTCTGTCTCTCTCTGTCTCTCTCTCAGAGTCTCTCTATCTGTCTCTCTCTCTGTCTCTCTCTGTCTCTCTCTCTCTGTCTCTCTCTCTCTCTGTCTCTCTCTCTGTCTCTCTCTCTCTGTCTCTCTCTCTTAGTCTCTCTCTCTGTCTCTCTCTCTCTTAGTCTCTCTCTCTGTCTCTCTTTCTTAGTCTCAGTCTCAGTCTCTCGATCTCCCTCTCTTTCTTAGTCTCTCTCTCTGAGTCTTTCTTAGTCTCTCTCTCTCTTTCTTAGTCTCTCTCTCTCTTTCTTAGTCTCTCTCTCTCTTTCTTATTCTCTCTCTCTCTCTCTTCAGTCTTAGTCTCTCTCTCTCTCTCTTAGTCTCTCTCTGTCTCTCTTTCTTAGTCTCTTTCTCTCTCTCTTTCTTAGTCTCTCTCTCTCTCTTTCTTAGTCTCTCTCTCTCTCTTTCTTAGTCTCTCTCTCTTTCTTAGTCTCTCTCTCTCTTTCTTAGTCTCTCTCTGTCTCTATCTCTTAGTCTCTCTCTCTCTTTCTTAGTCTCTCTCTGTCTCTCTTTCTTAGTCTCTCTCTTTTTCTTAGTCTCTCTCTCTCTCTTTCTTAGTCTCTCTCTCTCTCTTTCTTAGTCTCTCTCTCTCTTTCTTAGTCTCTCTCTCTCTTTCTTAGTCTCTCTCTCTCTCTCTTTCTTTCTTAGTCTCTCTCTCTCTCTCTTTCTTAGTCTCCCCCTCTCTCTTTCTTAGTCTCTCTCTCTCTCTTTCTTAGTCTCTCTCTCTCTTTCTTAGTCTCTCTCTCTCTCTTTCTTAGTCTCTCTCTCTCTCTTTCTTAGTCTCTCTCTCTCTCTCTTTCTTAGTCTCTCTCTCTCTTTCTTAGTCTCTATCTCTCTCTCTTTCTTAGTCTCTCTCTCTCTCTCTTTCTTAGTCTCTCTCTCTTCTCTTTCTTAGTCTCTCTCTTTCTTAGTCTCTCTCTCTCTCTCTTTCTTAGTCTCTCTCTTTCTCTCTCTTTCTTAGTCTCTCTCTCTCTCTTTGTCTCTCTCTCTCTCTCTTTCTTAGTCTCTCTCTCTTTCTCTTTCTTAGTCTCTCTCTCTTTCTTAGTCTCTCTCTCTCTTTCTTAGTCTCTCTCTCTCTTTCTTAGTCTCTCAGTCTCTCTCGGTCTCTCTCAGTCTCTCCCTCCCCCTCTCCCTCCCCCTCCCCTCTCCCTCCCCTCTCCCTCCCCCTCAGTCTCCCTACCCTGCAAGAAGTCGGTGAAGGGAGAAACTCGATGCACCCACTGAAGTATCGCTGTGGGTTTCCCTGAACCCACCCCGTCGTAGAGAAATAAACGGTAAAAACCCTCTTTCAAATGTATGGGTTCAGACAAACCCGCATCGTCGGGCGTGTGTAGTCAAAAGCGGCATCCGGCAAAGGTTAAAAAAAAACCCGCATAGTAAGGGAATAGTGGGGCCCCCAGTTGAAACGATTGTTCAAATTTGTATACTAACATATCATTTGGTGTGCTGTTAGAAGACATCCAAAGAATGTAAATTCCAGAGGGGGGGGCAAGCAATTTTTATCCTCTGGTAAATTTGGTTGCTAGGCAACGGAGTGCCTAGTCGCGAACAATGTCAAACACACAGTTTGGGCGTTTTAACACTTATAAACTATAATATAATACTGAATAAACATAATAAATCCATATTATTGGGTTGTTGTTGTCTTTTTAATGCCTTTAAGTGCAGAAAAAAATAAATGGTTGAAAAATGAGCCAAAAATCATATCTTGGAACCTTCGGGTTAGGCTATATTTGTAGGTGCTCACAAATAGGGACAAAAGAAGGTAGATAATAAGCTTGAATTGACCAGGGAACACACCAAAGCTTTGGTGATATACAGGTGAGCCCAGGGACCTAAATAATGTGTATATCTAACACGTTAATTAACAGTGTGTTTTCAGACTGAACTGAGCAGTGAAGACTCACGGCAAACGGCGTGAGTATAAACACATGGACTGGAGCCTGTGCATCTTTTGCCAGAAGGACACAACAGAAAAGCTGATAAATCCCACCGAAGAAAGCTACAGCACAGCAGAGAGACATTTAAAAGGTTTTAAAGCAGTTGGAGCGTTTCACTGAGTCATCACTGAAAATAGACAAATTCAATGATGGGTCAGGGATTGCGTCTTCGTTGGCCAAACATGGAGCTAGGTGGCACAAGAACTGCCGTGCTAACTACAACCACAGAATGTTGGACAGAGCTGAAAAGAGACAGCATGATGAAGCTGAAAAAGATGAAGTCGAGACATTAGGCCAAAAAAAAAATAGGTGTGGTTACGGTAACATAGCCAAAAAATATAGGGTAGGAAGGTAGGCAATCACTTTTTTTTTAAACTTTTTTTTCTAATGTGTACAAATTAAACCTACTTGACAGGGAAATAAGTGTGCGACTCGGGCGCTTTCGCTTTCATTGCGTTTTCTGCACTCGTTTTCTTGTGTTTTTTTAAATTTTTTTGACAAATGTAATAAAAAGTTATAGGGTCGGCCCCTAAAAATAGGGTAGGTCGGGTTACCGTAACCACACCTATTTTTTTTTAGGCCCAAGAAAGAGATCACGCAGCTGCTTTGAAGATTGACCCTCAAGTTGACAACAAGTCACGTCTCACGATGTTGGGACTGGCTCACATCGCCAGACGAGGGTTTTGCACTGATAAGATAATTCGGCCAGATTGAGCCGGTTGAAACTAGCTGAAAGGCTGCTGCAAAGCCACTGTCAGACCCAATTCACCTTAACAGAGTAGCCCTTCTCAGAAATCAGAACAAGTCTACTCAGATGACCAAGAATCTGAAGCTGAAGACAGCCAAGACCAACTGTGGTTTGTTTGCAAGATTGTATGTTGGATGTCAGGTTAGAGGAGGAGACCTTGATGAATTCTTTCAGCCCGAAAACCAGTCATTCCTTCCATCAATCTCAGATTCTGGAGAATTGCGCTACGGCAATAAAATCAATCAATCAATCAATCAATCAATATGAGGCTTATATCGCGCGTATTCCGTGGGTACAGTTCTAAGCGCAGGGATTTTTTAATTTTTTATTTTATGCAATTTATATCGCGCACATATTCAAGGCGCAGGGATTTATTTAAGCGATCTCCTGCAATGTTTTGAGAAACTCATGACCCAGTACTCACTGAACCACAAGTATCAGCTGTTCTCACTAATGGTGCTGCGCTGGTGCACATTCTGAAGCCACGCCAAGCACAAACATTCCAAGAGTACAGTGATTCTGTCTTTTTAGCATATGTCCTGATGTGCCTGTCTACTGCTGATCGCGTGGACATTGTTTGGGACTGTTACCGTGACAACAGTCTGAAGTCATCAGTGAGGAAGAAACGAGGCTCTGGCATGAGGAGAAGAGTGAAAGGAGACGTTGCTCTGCCACGCAACTGGCCAGAATTCCTACGAAACAGTCAAAACAAAGAAGAGCTGTTTCATCCTGTCTGAAAATCTGAAGCTCGTCAAGGAAGATGGAAAAGTGGTCATTGCAACACAAGGTGTGGACTTTGTTAGCCTACTTCTAGTGACATTAGTGAGGACCAAAGAGCCAGGCTGTCCCCTTGTTCACACGTAGAGGCTGACACCAGACTGGTTGTACGCTGTTCTGACCTGGCCAGAATGAATCACACTGACGTCATGATCAGGACTTCAGACACCGATGTAGTGGTGCTTGCAACAGCTCACTACCATTCCCTCCAGCTGGAAAACCTGTGGGTTGCATTTGGTGCTGGATCCCACTATCGTCTTCTGCCTATTCACGACTACGCCAGCACACTTGGCCCAGAGAAATCATCAGCATCTCTGATGTTTCATTCTCTGACTGGCTGCGACACTGTGTCATCTTTCTTTGGTGTCGGTAAGAAGAGATGCTGGGAAGTGTGGATGTCTGATCCAGAATTCACACAGCTGTTCCTCAGGATGCTAGCATCACCGGACAAGTTCCAGGATGATTTCAGCCAGATTGAGCGCTTTGTCTCGTTGATGTACGACAAGACCAGTGTTTACGACAAGGTGAACGAAGCCAGAAAACACCTGTTCACGAAGAAAGGGCGCATGCTGGAAAACACCCCACCCGGCACTCAAGCTGCTCTTCTTGAACACACGAAAAGAGCGATCCTGCAGGCACTCATCTGGAAGGAAGCTCTCATTCCGCAGCCAGAGATTCCAGATCTTGCAAGCTGGGGCTGGGAAGAAGTTGATGGAACTTATTCACCTGTTTGGACATCACTTCCAGATGCATCTAAGATCTGCTCTGAACTAGTAAAATGCAGCTGCAAGAAAGGTTGTAGAGGTCCGTGTAGCTGTGCCACAGCGGGTGTCCACTGCACTGCTCTTTGCTTCTGTGATGGCAAATGCCAGCGTGACTGAAAGAGTGAATTCATGAACCGGTTATGTGAGTAAATCGCTATGGATATATATAGAAGAAACTATGTTTACAGGTTTCTTTTTCAAACTCTGGCATTATGCATGAAAAGCATTTCTTTGTTAACAAATAGTAGAAATACAGCTTCGTGTACAGTATTTGTAAATAGGAGGGCCTCTACAACCTTGTTGAGAATTTATCTGTAGACAATTGACCGGACAGTATGTTTTACATCAGTATGTAGTGTGGTAGTGTCATCTGTCTTTGCTTTAAAATAAAGCAGAATCATGAACCCATTCCAAAAAGATAGCAACTAGCAAGAATATATTTGTCATTTGCATAATTTTAATAGTCAATGTGCAAGCTTGCGATTGTTACTAGACGGTACCGTTCTTGAAAAAAAATGGAGCAATCTGGTGCAATCTGAGCCAAGAAACTTCCCCTAATACACCTCCAAAAAGTAAATTTATGAAGACAAATTAGATTACCGATCTGGTGCAGCCTGAGCCAGCAAATTACCCAACTACCTTCCGAAACCGTCATTTAAAAGACAAAGGCCAGCTCCTAGGGGGGTCCGGGGGCATGCCCCCCCCTCCCCCCCCAAAAAAAATGTTGATAAAAATCAAGGAAAATGGAGGAATCTGGTGCAATTTGAGCCTTCAGTTTCTCTTTATTTTTAACCCCCCTGGATCCGCCCCTGCAGTGTGTTTATTGTCCTGATGTTAGAAACATGGTACATGTGTACATGCAAACATAAATGTTAATTCAAAGGTAAACTAAACTCTTAGTTACAAAGAACTGGTGTTTTGAATGTTCACCTTCTGCGAAAGTGCGTGTTGAGGGTATGCTTACTAAACAGGTCATATTTTCGTTCATAGACCATTTAGAAGTTGTCCCTCCCTGGCATTTGGATCCTGAGAGATGTCTTTTTAACTGTATAAAGTATCATGTTGGTATACCAATCCGAACAATTCAGCCCCTATTCTGCAGCTAGTCCTAGCACTAGAACTACTGTTTTGAAACAAGACGGTTTCTCATCATCATCAGCGCTGGGTAATAACTTGAGTTTGTTTTCCACGTTAAAGTTTGTGTCAAAATCTCATGCAACATATGGAACTTGTTACGTTTGAGCTGTTATGACTCTTGTGTCAATTTTAACAAGGGGGGGGGGGGGGGGCTCTTTGAGAATTAGATGTTTGTGCGCTAATTGTTGTTTCATGTCACGTTTCATGATTGTATTCACTGCAACTATACTTGTATTTACATGCATTGTCTTGCCTTGCAAACTGAAACACACACACACACACACACACACACACACACACACACACACACACACACACACACACACACACACACACATGGCATTGACACATACACTGACACACATGCACACACACTGAGTTTCTAGCCGCCAGTTGTGTTCAGCTTAATTTATTGTCACTCACCCACCATATTCACATGCCCGGCTTAGACCCCTGTGACTAGTTTGTATTCCCTTCCGTCAAGAGGCAGTTGAAAGGCATTGACTCTCAAAGACCAAATCAATGTTGATAACTACGCGGTGACCGTGCCGCGGCGACTCATGCCGGTCAATTCGCACCTTATCTCTGCAATGGCAAAATGCACAACGAAAAGTCACAACACACAAAAGAAATATGCCAAACACTTACGGAACTCGGCAGCTCTGTACATTTTTGGTTTGATTTTGAACGGTTATGTGTCAACGTTTATTTAACGTTATTGTAACGTTTCAATGCAAACCGTTTTATATTTGTTTTCAGGCAAACGTTAAATTAACGTTCAAATATGGTTTGATATTGAACGGTTATGTGTCAACGTTTATTTAACGTTAAATTAACGTTTCAATGCAAACCGTTTTATAATTGTTTTCAACGTTTTAAATTAACGTTTAAAAAAGGTTTGCCATAAAAACGGTTTGCTTGCTAACATTAATTTAACGTTTGCCTTAAAACGTTTTTTTTTTGCTAACGTTAATTTAACGTTAATTTAACGTTTAATGCTAACCGTTAACCAAAATCTAACCATACAAACGTTGAATTAACGTTAAATTAACGTTAGCATGCTATCAGGGGACGTCACAGACAAGTATGACGCGTGCTATCTCGAACTACTCTGTCAGACCCTGCATTGCATTCTAAAAATTGGGATCCCGTCTGTTATTGTGCTTACTTTTGCTCATCCAAAATAATGACAAAAACGATGTTTGGTGGCTTGTTGTCCGACCAGCATTTTTTGTTGGTACTCGGGGAGCCATATCGCCTTCGGTTTTCACTGATATTTAAAAGATGAAATTGAAGACGATATGCCCTTCAAGGACCAACGAAAAAGCTGGTCTGTCAACAAGCCACCAAACATCTTAATATTTTTTAAAAATAGGGCTTGCTGTGATCATCGTTATTGTCGAGGACTTACAGTACGTGTAAAATTGGCTATTGACTAGTTCGTGGAAAGCGTCCTGAGGCTGATACTATGAAATGTAAAGCTAGAGAGAGAGAAAGAGAGACAGAGAGACAAAGACAGACAGACAGACAGACAGACAGAGAGAGAGACAGATACAGATAGAAATAGAGACAGAGACTGAGAGAGACAGAGACTGAGTGAGATAGAGACAGAGACAGATAGATAGCAGGGAGAAAAAGAGACTGATAGAGTGCAAGAGTGCGCGATTGCGTTTATGTGCGTCTCTCTGTCCCTCAGACTCTGTTTCTGCCCCCCCCCTCTCTGTCTCTGTCTGAATAAGAATAAGAATAAGAATAAGAATACTTTATTATCTCATAGAGAAATTCAGGGGTGGTACATAACAATAATACAAACAAGACATTGATTTTACATAAAACATATAGGCTAGCACTATATAACATGGACATCTTTAAAGCACTGCGCTTACATATTCTCGCACACCTACGCGAATGTCTGTCTGTCTGTCTCTCTCAATAAATATATATATAGTATATCTCCCTCTTCCCCCCCCCCCATCTTTCTCTCTCTCTCTGTCTCCCTGTCTCTCTGTCTCTGTCTGTCTCTCTACAATCTGGCGAGCAGTGAATGAAATTCTTGATAAATCTAGGAAGGGATCAACCAATTCTCATTCACAAATATCTCCAAATGATTTTAATAAACACTTCATTTCGCTAGCAGACAACCTAAAATCTTGTCTCAATCAGAATGATGATACGAATGATTGTTTTGAAAAATTCAAAACATTCTGTGGACAAAAGTTGACTCAAACTGACACGTTTTCTATTCCTCCAATCTCAGTGCACGAGGTAGGAAAACTTGTAGAACAAATGGCGAATAAGAAGTCAATAGGTCCAGACAAGATTCCAGTCAAGTTGCTAAAACTTGCTTTACCTTACATTGTCGATTCCCTAACTTATGTTTATAACCTAAGCATACAACAAAACGTGTTCCCTTCTATTTTAAAGTGTGCAAAGGTATTACCACTTCCAAAAAATAAGGATCTTACAGACCCAAACAACTTTAGACCTATTTCCCTCTTACCTGTTCTATCTAAACCCTTAGAAAAGCACATACAAAAACACCTACAGGCATATATGGAACAAATGAATCTGTTTAATCCTTTTCAGTCTGGATTCCGCTCTAAGCATTCCTGCCACACCGCCTTAAGCTCTTTATGTGAGACTTGGCTGTCAGCAATAAACAAAGCAGAAATAACGGGAGCATTGTTTTTGGACTTTAAGAAAGCCTTTGACCTGGTAGATCACTCACTTCTACTAAAGAAATTAAAGTGCTATTTAAAAGACGACTCCGCCTGTGCCTTTTTTGAATCGTATCTTTCAAAACGGAAACAGTATGTATCCATTAACCGTAAAACTTCGTCAAACGAGTTTGTCAGAAGTGGTGTCCCTCAAGGGTCTGTATTAAGACCTATCTTGTTTTGTATTTATATAAATGATTTACCCCTTCATGTGTCCGATGAAAAAGTTAGATGTGAGTTCTTCGCGGATGACTCTTCTGTTCACACCAGTCAAAAATCTTTGGAATCCGTCAACTCTTCTCTTTAAACAAGTGTGGATGAAATCACTGAGTGGTGCGTTTCTAATGCAATGATCATTCATCCGATTAAAACAAAGAGTATGGTGATAACCACGAGACAAAAACACCAATGAAGTCCTTTACAATTACAACTGTCAGTTGGTTCAACTCAAGTGCAGCAAGTTAGGGAACATAGTTTATTCGGTGTTACCATTGATCAAGAGTTGAAATGGCAAACTCATTTGAGTAATATTTGCAAACTAGTATCAAAAAATTTGTACCTGTTATTAAGGCATTACGCAGATTCTGCAGCACTCAAAATGTTCTATTACGCCCACATAATGCCTCATATAAACTTCGCATCGACACTTTGGGATAACTGCAGTGATGTTCATTTAAAAAGACTCAATTCCCTGCATCGCCGAGCTGCACAACTTATTCTGCATGATTTGAATAGGTCCACGGATGATAAACTAAAGCTCCTGAAATTCCTCCCCTTGAAAGATCAGTTGACGTTAAACAATCAATCAATATCAATATGAAGCTTATATAGGCTGTGTTCATGTATACAATTCTAAATGACGACTGTCCTAAATATTTGCAATCACATTTCAAACATGCCACAAAAAGATATGGGTCCCAAAAAATCATCCCTCCTATACCTCGCATAGACCTGTTTCTCTGGAACTCCTTCCCCCAACAGATAAGAAATGCAACTTCAGTGAAAATGTTTAAGAGACAGTCACGTTCACACATCATTTGTGAATGAAATGTCTTGTTCGATTGTTATTTTGTTAAACATTTTGTACTAGTGTTAAAGGATGTGTAGCTGATCGGAGCAACTTTATTCCCAAATGAAAGGTATAACTATGTCAATGTAATTTTGTAATTTTTGAGTTCTCCTTATGTAATTCCTTAAATGCACATTGTGTTGCATTCCATAACATGTATTTCTGTATTTTATATGATTGAATTTATATTTTTATGTGCGTCTGTCTTTATGTGTTTTTATAAAGGACAGGTTGGAAGAATAGGCTTTGCCTAAAACCTTTATCCTTTTGTAATAAAGTTCTGAGTCTGAGTCTGAGTCTGAGTCTGAGTCTGAGTCTCTCTCTCAATGGTCAAAGTTCGCTTATTCAGTGAAGCCAACAAAAACACAGTTGATCCCTATGACGGCTTAATAAACTGTCGTGCCTTGTTCGTACTCGCAGTGAGGCTCGGACACTAACTCAACGTCAGGCCCATACCAGGCCTTTTGGGAGGCGAAAAAAAGTTAACACACGCCGTCCACAGGCCCCGGCGCTCACCCCATATCAAGTGCCTGTGGATGAGACAGCTCCCGTTACGCTTTACTTCGTAGCGCCGTGTGCCTGTGGACTTGACCTCATTCGTTCTGCATAAGAATGACCTTGACAGATCGTTGAACTTAAAACGTCCAAAAGGACCCAGTTCGTGACTCGGAAGAAGAAGAAGAAGAAGAGAGTCAGCTTCATACATGTTCATATCAGGTAATCAGTATTAAATATTTGGGCAAGTCAGCAATATTAGATTTTATCAATGAAAGTCACACGAACCATGCCGCCCAGCGACCTTCCCCTTGACCCTGCTTGTGACCTCGATGTTTTATGCCCCCGCAAGAGGTACGGTACTCTCTAAGCACCCAAAACTTCAAAGAGAGATAACTGGCGGAAACTATGACGGCTTACTAGTGCCAAAACCTAATAATTGTAATTATCAGGGAAAATGAGTAATTTTCCCTTGATAATTACCATTTTCACGTGTTAATGAAAATTACTAATTTTCACCTGTTAATTACTAATTTTTAGTTTTGGCTTACTTCCTGACGGATTGCTAGTGCCAAAACTAAAAATTAGTAATTTTCCCGTGAAAATGAGTAACAAACAGTAACTGACAGCGTTAATTAGTAATTATCACGTGATAATGGGTAACCCCAGGTTTTGGCACTAGTAAGCCGTCATACAAAACCTCAGAGAGATAACTGGCGGAAACCTTCCTGGTACACGTACGCGGAATAATCGCTAGCCACACTGAACGTGACAAGCCCACCAAGCACTATGTTTCTTCTATCACTTACTTTCAACCGTTATGCTGTTTGTAGTGAGTGTTACTAGACGATATCACTGCAGATTTGTGCGAGGGTCAGGTACTGCTTTAAAATAATTTTTTATTCACATTTATGTTTTAGAAAGCCATGGAATGAAGTAAACAACAAAGGAGCATAACAAGGTCAATTGATAAAGGTGCTCTCAGAAATAACGTGGTAAATGAAAGTAACGAACAATTGCAACCTTGCCAGGTACTAACGATGTTTGAAGTGTGTGTTCTTAGCCGATATCACCGCGGCTGAGATTCGCCGTGTGTGTGTGTGTGTGTGTGTGTGTGTGTGTGTGTGTGTTTGTGCGCGTGTGTGTGTGTCAGTGCGACGGGGGGGGGGGGGGGTGGGGGGTTGAGTGTGTGTGATGCAGTGTGTACGTGTGTGTGTGTGCGGTGTGTGTGTGTGTCATGCAGTGCGTGTGTGTGTGTCATGTAGTGCGTGAAATTATACATGTGTGTGTGTCAGTTTGTGTGTGTGTGTGTGTGTGTGTGTGTGTGTGTGTGTGTGTGTTTGTGCGTGCGTGCGTTTGCCTGCACAATTTGTCAGTTCCTATAATTTGACAATAACCGTTGTTTTGTTTGAATTCCTCCTTAGGGAAACTGATAGCGACCTCAGACAAGCCAAACGCGTGGGAGGATTGCCAACGACCATGTCCGGTCAACCACAACAGTCAATTATAGTCAAGTGCCAAGAGGAAAAACACAATCTCACACAACAACAAACAGCACAGCTAAATTCTTCAGAAAAGAACCGGAACATACGTGCAGACGAAGCCAAAGGAACAGAAAACCCTTTAGCAAGGGAAATCTCATCTGTCAGCACTGGAAACGGGGAGAGTGGTTCTGTTAAAGATCCCACGACAGTTGGCAGAAAGGTCGTGACGGTGAACGGCGACACATTCTTCGAGTTCCGTGTGAGTGTGTCCAGTGAGGAACACCTCCATAACCTGCGTCATATGGCCATGCGTCACGATGACGTCATCATTGCTGCTTATCCCAAGTCAGGTGGGTGCTTGAATTCTGTTATTGGTTGGTTGGCTAGTTTGATCTGTGGGAGGTGGTCATTTCAGGACTGATGTCATCTCAGGACTGACGTAACTAGATTGTCTGTGATGACGTGCAGGGACTCACTGGCTGTGCACAGTGGTGCACATGCTGACGTCATTTCAGGACAGACGTCACTATATTGTCTGTCTGTGATGACGAGCAGGGACTCACTGGCTGTGCGAGGTGGTCCACATTCTGACGTCATTTCAGGACAGACGTCACTAGATTGTCTGTCTGTGATGACGTGCAGGGACTCACAGACTGTGCGAGGTGGTCCACATTCTGACGTCATTTCAGGACAGACGTCACTATATTGTCTGTCTGTGATGACGTGCAGGAACTCACTGGCTGTGCGAGGTGGTCCACATGCTGACGTCAGGCAAGACGGAATACGAGACACGGTCTAAAGAACACTTCATGCTAGAGTTTACTGACGTGGAACGATTTGAGACAATGCCTTCGCCAAGACTCATCAACTCCCACATGCACCTGAGGTAAAATCCCCCCCCCCCTTCTCTCTGTTCAAGTAAAGTAGAATTTTATCCACAGTTGTATGAGGTACAAATCGCAAAAGCTTGCTTTTAATCCCCTCCGATCGTGTCGAGGACCCCTCTTCTCGAGCACCCTTTTTGTCTAATTTACTCACACAGAATTGAGTTTCAAACAGAAGAAAATTTCCAAATTGTACTGTCCAATTGAGTTCAAAATGTAACCCAACTTTGTTTAAAGTTGAACTCCGCTTAGAATAACCATAGCCTCTTGCAGACTGAATTGTTATCCGGCTTTGCCTCTACTTGTCATAAGAAATAAAGACATTGAATGTTGATGAAAATACAGAAACGAAACATGACAAGATGTTCTTTCAAACTCTGCAGACACTTGTCCAAAGAGATCGAGACGAAAGGCGTGCGCGTGCTCCACGTGCTAAGAAACCCCAAGGACATCGCAGTGTCTTATTACCATCACGCGACACAGCGCAAGGCTTACCAAGACCAAGGCTTCCTGCATTTTGCCGAGACATTTCTTGCTGGAGGAGACCTGCCTGGTAATATTCGCAAAGCCATGTTTTCTGTGTCTTAATTATGCAACTTAAATCAGTGAAGGTCCTCTAGATTCGCCCATGTGTAATGTCTATTTTCGTATTAAGGTCCCCCAAAAAATGTTGGATTAGGAAAACCTGACTGATTCTAGCTATTTGTCTTTACTGACCCGTAAAACTTGTTTTCACTACACTGAAGATAAGAATCAAAGGCAATTTTGTTTGTTTGTTTGTTTGGTTGTTTGCTTAACGCCCAGCCGACCACGAAGGGCCATATCAGGGCGGTGCTGCTTTGACATTTAACGTGCGCCACACATGACAGAAGTCGCAGCACAGGCCTCATGTCTCACCCAGTCACATTATTCTGACACCGGACCAACCAGTCCTAGCACTAACCCCATAATGCCAGACGCCAGGCGGAGCAGCCACTAGATTGCCAATTTTAAAGTCTTACGGGTGTGACCCGGCCGGGGTTCGAACCCACGACCTCCCGATCACGGAGCGGACACCTTACCACTAGGCCAACCGTGCAGGTTATCAATCAAAGGCAATGGAGCATTGTGTTCTACATACTCACGGAAAATAATTGGGGGGAAAGACAGACAAATCCCTTCCTACCGAACATGATAGAAGCATGACTTTCTACGATTGTATCGTAGATGCAAGGAGTGTATGGGTGTATGAGTGTTTTCACACCAGGACAAATACCAATGGCTTGTATGCAATATGGCGGATTAAGATCTTGTTCTTGTTCTTCTGTTTTTTCAGGGTCTTTCGAGGATTACTTTGCCTACCTACCCGAGATGGAGAAATGGCAGAAAGAGCACCCACAGGTGCCTGTCATGAACCTTTATTTTGAAGACATGAAGCGGGTCAGTGTATTCCTTACTTTACTTCTTATTACAGTAGTTCTGTGCTTTGATATAAGGATAAGGATAAGTATAAGATTTCATATACTAATAGTACTGGGAGGTTACTCTCGTGGAAATGCGGGTTGCTTTCTCATTGGGGAAAGCGAGCTGCCACACCGTACGTACGGCGCTAACCATTTTGTCCCTGCTTGCGTGTATACGTGTTTCCAAGCCCTGAGATGTTCGCCATGAACTTGGGTTCTTTATCGTGCGCATGCGTGCACACGGGGGTGTTCGGACACCGAGGAGAGACTGCGTTAACTCATAGACCAAATAGCCTGGACCGCCAACTCGTCACGTGACCCTTCGAGGTTACGACTCTCGACTTTCAGGGGCGCGTCACGTCCGGTTTGCCGAAAAGGCCAGCAATTCGAAGACAGTGAAAAGAAAGCACGCTCCAGTTATTTGTGACAATGGGAGGTGACAATGAACTGGATTTTCCAAAACTCCAAACTAAACTTAACAAAACTCATCGAAAAACCTGTTCCATATGCACTTTTGCTGAGTTTATTTTAGCATTTTCAAAACTTACCTCGGCAACTTCGTCCATGTTTACAATCGACACCGGATATGACGTCCCCCTGATTTCTGAAAGGCCATGTAAGTGTAGGTTCCTAAATGCGAGAGGCCGCTACCTCGTAATAGAGAGAAAGAGCGGAGAGAGAGCTATAGTTGGCGGTCCAGGATAAATGGTCTATGGTTAACTTGAATCTGGGAAACAAAAATCCCTTGCCGAACGTAGGTATCGAACCCACGCCGATAGCCTCGACAACTGGTTTTGAAGCCGGCGCCGCTACCGACTGAGCTATTTCCCCTGACACACGCTGTGCTCTCAGTTGTTCGAGCGCTTCTTCGTTCTTTCCTGCGTACCAGATCACCATGTCCAGTTGCTGAATAGCTTTGATTATAAAACAAATATAGATTCACACAAAAACGCACGGTCACGCTTACAAAGGTCCTGGTAGACAGACCGGGAAACTCGAGCTTAAAAGTGCGTGCGACCACACACACACACCCGACAATTCGCAGGCACACACGCACGTACGCACATGCGAACACACACACACGCACACGCACACGCACACACACACACACACAGACACACACACACACACACACACGCACGCACGCACGCACGAACACACACACACACACACACGTGTGCGCGTACTGCATACACACACCGTCGACACTCGCAAACACACATGCAGACAGAGAGGCAGGCAGGCAGGCAGGCAGACAGACAGACAGACAACCAGACAGACAGACAGACGGATGCGAAATACAATGTCATGAAACTATAATTCTGTCACCAGAATCCAGGAGACACAGTGATACAGCTGGCAACATTTCTCAGCCTGGAAGTATCGCAATCTCTGTGTGCCGACATTGCGGAGGCGTGCTCCTTCAGCAAGTTGAAGAAAGCCGATGAAAACAAGGACCATCCTCTGAAGAATGTCTTCATAGGTGACGCGCCTAAGTTCTACAGGCGAGGTGGGGTTTTGTACAAAGGAATTAGACCGATTGCTTGATTGCTTCTGAGATTGTGCATGTGACTTTTCTGTTTCGCTCTAAATGAGGCGATAGCTTTGAAGGTTGCTTTTGTCTTTTTCCCCGAATGTAGTTTTGACTCTTTTTGATTGTGGTTGTGACTTTCTGTGTGAATGTGTCTGAAACTGTCTGTGTGAATGTGGCTGAAACTGTCTGTGTGAGTATGGCTGTGACTGCCTATGGGAATGTGGCTGTGACTTTCTGTGTGGATTTGTCTGTGACTTTGTGTGTGAATGTGTCTGTGACTTTGTGTGTGAATGTGGCTGTGACTTTGTGTGTGAATGTGGCTGTGACGTTGTGTGTGAATGTGGCTGTGACTTTGTGTTTGAATGTGGCTGTGACTTTGAGTGTGAATGTGTGTGTGACTTTGTGTGTGAATGTGGCTGTGACTTTATGTGTGAATGTGGCTGTGACTTTGTGTGTGAATGTGGCTGTGACTTTGTGTTTGAATGTGGCTGTGACTTTGAGTGTGAATGTGTGTGTGACTTTGTGTGTGAATGTGGCTGTGACTTTATGTGTGAATGTGGCTGTGACTTTGTGTGTGAATGTGGCTGTGACTTTGTGTGTGAATGTGGCTGTGACTTTGTGTGTGAATGTGTCTGTGACTTTGTGTGTGAATGTGTCTGTGACTTTGTGTGTGAATGTGGCTGTGACTTTGTGTGTGAATGTGGCTGTGACTTTCTGTGTGACTGTGGCTGTGACTTTATGTGTGAATGTGGCTGTGACTTTGTGTGTGAAAGTTGCTGTCACTGTTTGCGTGATTATGGCTGTGACTTTGTGTGTGAAAGTGGCTGTCACTGTCTGTGTGAATGTGGCTGTGACTTTGTGTGTGAAAGTGGCTGTCGCTGTCTGTGTGAATATGACTTTGTCTGTGAATGTGGCTGTAACTTTGTATGTGAATGTGTCTGTAACTTTGTGTGTGAAAGTGGCTGTTACTGTCTGTGTGAATGTGGCTGTGACTTTGTGTGTGAATGTGGCTGACTTTTTGTGTGAATGTGGCTGTGACTGTATGTGTGAATGTCTGTGTGAATGTGGCTGTAACTGTCTGTGTGAATTTGGCTGTATCTGTCTGTATGAATGTGTCTGTGACTGTCTGTGTGAATGTGGCTATGACTGTCTGTGTGAATGTGGCTGTGACTTTGTGTGTGAATGTGGCTGTGACTTTGTGTGTGAATGTGGCTGTATATGTATGAATGTGTCTGTGACTTTCTGTGTAAATATGTCTGTGACTTTCTGTGTGAATGTGGCTGTGACTGTCTGTGTGAATGTGGCTGTGTCTTTTTGTGTGAATGTGGCTGTAACCTTCTCTGTGTATATGGATGTGACTTTCTGTGTGAATGTGGCTGTGACTGTCTTCGTTAATGTGGTTTTGTCTTTTTGTGTGAATGTGGCTGTAACTTTCACTGTGTATATGGATGTGACTTTCTGTGTGAATGTGGCTGTGACTGTCTTCGTTAATATGGCTGTGACCTGTGTGAATGTAGTTTGACTCGCTCTTTGGCTGTGGCTTTGACATAGTTGCCTTTCGAATGTGGCCATCTCATTGTGACTTGATTTTCTGCTAAAACAATGTTCACCCATCTCATCATTCCCTCTACTTACAGGCGAGGTGGGAGACTGGAGGAATCACTTCACGGTGGCTCTCAGCGAACGGTTCGACGCCGTTATGACAGAGAAGTTGAAAGACTGTGGCTACGTCAGTAAAATGAAGTACACACTGTAAGCAATGAGTCCGTTTACACTGGCTCAACCCTGCCAGCAATGTGATACCTTTCCGGTAAAAAGACACGCCCTGAATCCACCACCCTTTGCCTCGTCTCACTTTAAAGATATAAGAATGAAGACGCCGTTTAAAATAAGTTTCTGGTGAATTAAATAAACCTTGAGAAGTCGAAGGGACATTCGTTGTGGTCTAGTTTAGACACACATGCAATAACAAACTCGAAAATGCTCCGTATCTTTGCTAATCAATAAAATCAATGTAGGCCTGAATAAGGGAACTTTGTCGTCAGCAAGCTCTTCTGCGTTGGAGTCCCGAATATGTTGATCAACTTTTTTTCAGTGCTAGCGGTCATCCGTAAAGGCGGTCCGGTAATCTTGAACTTTAGCGTGTTAAATTCATAGCTCATAATTCAGAGGCGTTTAAGTCTCCAAATTTGTAGAACCTGCACTTGTAATCTTAACAAGTCATTTTAAATCCCTTTGAAGTTACGGAATGAACTCCGATGAACTGTACGAATGCATTTCGTTTACATGGGTCAAAGAAGAAATGATCCGTATGAGGGGAGAAGGGAGACAACTCTTTCGTGTAAATGATGTCCCATGGTTGACAACGTACGCTATTTTCGGTACATTTTCGTCGATTGAACAACCAAATTAATTAATTATGTTTAAGTTTGGAGCTCAATCCGTCAATTAATTTCACGACAAATGTTCTTTGGCTTGCTTACATGGACGTGTATCAAAAATAAGTAAAGAATGTCACTGGATTCTGAGCTATGAATTTAACACGCTAACGTTCAAGATTAGCGGCGGTCCAAAGTAAGCCCGAATTCGAATTCGTGAAGTCTTTTATCCCCAAAACTCAATGCTAAAGCTTCGTGCGGCCAGCTTCGGGAAGTATTTTTTTCGCGTAGTGGACTTCGCCCAGTTCATTTGAGGCTAACGCTTGCAGGGCAAACCCCGTGCGAATGTAGGTACTGTGGAATGTAACAAACACGTGAGAGTTTCACCCTCTCTCAGGGCCGAAAAAGGAGGGCAAAGAGACAGTGCCCGGATAAATGACAGTCTGCAAAGATGACCGGATCAGAGCGTGTAGAATTTGAATAAGAGAGCATTAATTCAAATATGGATTTTAACTTAGATGTGTTCCTGGTGTTTGATGACATCATTACAATTGCGTAGCTCTAGGGGCGGTTTAAGATCTTTCTTCTTTTTTT
The DNA here is from genome assembly GCF_037325665.1 of Littorina saxatilis. Taxonomy (NCBI): domain Eukaryota; kingdom Metazoa; phylum Mollusca; class Gastropoda; order Littorinimorpha; family Littorinidae; genus Littorina; species Littorina saxatilis. The sequence continues at coordinate 59,588,076 of NC_090253.1, read as the reverse complement.
TGGTCGCAAGTATCCCTTTAAATGCAATACACTTGTCATTAATGGCCCCTGTAGAATGGGACGCTTTCTGGTCAGCCAAGATGGTGCACTGTCTTGCTACGCTTCTGAATAAAAAAATATATGTTGGTTTAGGGTAACGTGACCAAAAAAGATAGGGTCGGTAGGTCGGATTTTTAATTTAAATTCATTTTTTTTTTTTTTTTTTTTTTTTAAGATTTAGTCGAGTTTAGAGGAGGTCACTTCCCTTCGGTTCGCAAAATGTGCTAAAACTTCTTTTTTTTCCCCAAAATTTTTTGTTTAGGGTCGGCGGAAAAAAATAGGTCGGTCAATAGGCAAAAAAAAAAAAGAAGAACAAAAGTAGCAACCTTAAACCAACATATTCCCATCTCCCCCCTTTCCCTCGTCGCGATATAACCTTCGTGGTTGAAAACGACGTTAAACACCAAATAAAGAAAGAAAGAAAACCAACATATATTTTTGTTTGGCCTTAAGGAAATGCATAATGCATGTAACTATGCACAGCAACCAATACGATCGCTCACCTGTGAAATACAGTATGATTTTGTAACAGAAACCCGAGTTTGTGAGTTTGATGTTTTTGTTGGAGTTGTGGCGCTGATGCTTTTTTTTAATTTGAATTTTTTTAAATTTCATGCATGTGTAGACGTCCATTGCTACATTGGGAACGTTCAGTGACCGTTAAAGGCTGACATAGTCCTATTTAATTAGTTTAATTACTTCCAGGGCTTTTCCCATCGTTGCGGGGATGTATAAATTAAGCTTACTGCAAAGTTTTAGGTTTGAAGTCCTTACCAATTACGAGAAATAATTAATTCTTTATTGCATTGTTTAGCAACAGTTCTCCAGGACTTGGGCTATTTTTAGACCGTTGACGTCACTTCGTGACGTTTCGTAAACCAAAGATGGCGTTTGAGACTTTTCTGTTTACATTCGACACTATCAATACCACTTTGCAATACTGAAATAAATTTGTCTGTGTTCGAAAGCTACAGCCAATCGTATTATATCCCCTTAGGTACAGTTTTATAACATTATTGGCACATGTAAACAATATGAATTAATAAATGAACGCTACGAATATGGCAGCCTTTAAGAATGGTATTGATATGGATGCATTGTGTAACAGCGAAGAAGCCGCTGTTATGGCTCTCCTGTCTCTCAATCAATGTCTTTTAGCGTCAGCTAATGAGAAAACATCAGGCGACACACACACACATACACACACAAACACACACACACGCACGCACGCTCGCACACACACTGAGAAAAAATCAGTCAATAAATTGCAGTATAACTTTTATGCCACAAAAGTCGATCAGAAATTTTCCGGAATGTTTGCACAATTTGAGAAGCATTTGTCATAATTTGCTTTATAGTGTAATTCCTTTCAGTTCCTCTCTGTCTAACAAGAATAATAGAACACCAACACATTGCGAATGTGCACCAATGTACTACTGGATGGTTTGATTTGTCTAGGGTTAAACGTTCCAATAGGTACATTTTGAAGTCACTAAAGCACCTATTTATCTACGGGAAGAGCTCTGATCATTAGAAAGCGACGTTTCCATTCAAGTTTTCAGGAGACGCTGAGCGCTTAAAGTACGAGTAAAAATCCTATTATCCTTGTATCTGCTGGCGCAACGTAATTTCTTCTGATGGTTCTTTCCTAGGGTTTCCAAATTGACCTTTCAAGAGAGGGCCGCGGTGTCCCAACCTTGACCTTTACTCAATGGATGATGACTTTGACTCAGTGGATGATGACCTTGACCTTGACTCAGTGGATGATGTCTTTGTCATTGGCCAGTTTGTACAGCTCAATCTCACAGGACTCTAGAGAGGCCAGGAAATTCCTGCCGTTCTCGTTCCTGCTTAGACCCCACGTCACGAGCCTGCATTAAGAAATGATGCTTATATAGCAACTGCCAATGCCAAAGACAACAAAACGAAACAAACACACAAAGTGCTGCAACAACAACAACGACAATAACAACAACAACATTAACAACAACAAACAACAACAACGACGATGGCGACAAAAAACACAAAACAACAACAGACAACAACGACGACGATGACGATAACGACAACAACATCAATAATTGTGACTATTCACTATGATTCGGGTGTTGAGTGATGCCAAGCGCGGAAAGCTTGTCATTCTTCAGTAGTTTGAGATTTGTTTGTTCTCTTCTTGTTTCTGTTTTCTACCATTGGTTTTAGATGACAGCGGAAGCAGAATCAAAACAAGAACAAGTCGCGTAAGGCGAAAATACAACATTTAGTCAAGTAGCTGTCGAACTCACAGAATGAAACTGAACGCAATGCAATTTTTCAGCAAGACCGTATACTCGTAACATCGTCAGTCCACCGCTCACGGCAAAGGCAGTGAAATTGACAAGAAGAGCGGGGTAGTAGTTGCGCTAAGAAGGATAGCACGCTTTTCTGTACCTCTCTTTGTTTTAACTTTCTGAGCGTGTTTTTAATCCAAACATATCATATGTATATGTTTTTGGAATCAGGAACCGACAAGGAATAAGATGAAAGTGTTTTTAAATTGATTTCGACAATTTAATTTTGATAATAATTTGTATATATTTAATTTTCAGAGCTTGTTTTTAATCCAAATATAATATATTTATATGTTTTTGGAATCAGCAAATGATGGAGAATAAGATGAACGTAAATTTGGATCGTTTTATAAAAGAAATATTTTTTTTACAATTTTCAGATTTTTAAAGGCAGAGTAAGCCTCCCGTAAACCATCACAGATACGGTCAGGCTTTTACACACAGTACAAACACCATTTCATTTAAACACTCACCAATTGAGAACATCCTAGGTGCCCTCCGTAAAGAGCGAACAATTTTCAAAGAATTTATTTTTGCGTGGTTTATCTTACCCCTGAGCCATCGTGAACCCGTGTGATCCAGTTTTCCCTTTTCACAATGCAGTCGTCATAGTTAGTCATTTGAATGCGACTCGACGTGAGCTTATCTACAATAGCACGTTTTTTTTATGCACGAAACAACGGCTGTGGTTCACAAGAACTCTAGCGATGGCTTTTGACTGTTGAGAGGAACGGCGATTTGCACTGATAAACCGGCCGTCGTCTGCTACGACCCTTGCGTGACCCTGCTTCCGGGCTTTTCTTTTTTTAAACTTTCACAACTTCGAATTGTTCTGATCTTGTCTTGATGAAAAACGAATTCTTTTATGATTAAAGAATGTTTGTGTAACAAGCTGTCAATTTATTATTTAGATTTTAAAAGTTAGGTCTAGCGCAAAAACGAGGCGCCGTTGTTGTTAACGGAACAAGTCTACGAAAATAAATTCTTTGAAAATGTCTCACGCTCGACAGAAAGCAGCCAGGATGTTCCCGTTCGGTGAGCGTTCAAATGGAAGTATGCTTGTACTGTATTTAGACGCTCGGGGAGCTCTGTGATGGTTTACGGGAGGCTTACTGTGCCTTTAATGACCAAATTCATTAATTAATTTTTAAGCCACCAAGCTGAAATGCAATACCGAAGTCCGGGCTTCGTCGAACAATACTTGACCAAAATTTCAACCAATTTGGTTGAAAAATGAGGGCGTGACAGTGCCGCCTCAACTTTCACGAAAAGCCGGATATGACGTCATCAAAGACATTTATCAAAAAAATGAAAAAAAAGTATGGGAATATCATAATCAGGAACTTTCATGTCAAATTTCATAAAGATCGGTCCAGTAGTTTGGTCTGAATCGCTCTACACGCACACACACACATACACACACACATACACCACGACCCTCGTCTCGATTCCCCCCTCGATGTTAAAACATTTAGTCATAACTTGACTAAATGTAAAAAAGGGCTAGTTTCTCCATTACGTTTTACATGTTACACAAAAGATACACATTGCGCTGTATGACAGGCGACAGGGCCGGATCCAGGGGGGGGGGGGGGGTTCCTGTTGCCCGGACCCCCTCCCCCCCGCCCCCCAGCCCCCCAGGCCTGACCATGTACCTCCTCAAATGGTAAAAAAAAGTAATATATGCATGACAAATACCCCCAGAATGCGCCAGATTGCACATATAATTATTTTAATCCAGATTTCAAATTTTTATCAGGGGGTGGGAGGGGGCATGCCCCCGGACCCCCTAGCAGGTTCGGGTGCACCCTCAAGTAATGCAAATGTACCCCCACCACAATTGGACCCCCCCCCACCCCCCACCCCCTCACCCTACAAGGCTTAGGTCCGGCCCTGGGCGTTTTAAATCACTGAATCCAATGTAGATACTGAAGCAAAATCCCTCTATCCATCTTTGTTGGACATGTACTGACCTGTCCCAAGGGTCACCCGAGGTCAGACAGGGGTCAGAGGCCCTGGCGGTCAAGATGGTGTCCATACACTCGGTGGTGCAGGGTCCGAAAGGCCGGCAGTTGCTGGTAACGTTGTGAAAGATGTCCAGGGTGCCGACATCTTGGTAGTACTTCGCTTCCTCCTGGCCAAGGCATCCGTGATAAGTCTCTGGGTCGCAGCTGCCAGATACAGAATTTGTGTGTGAATGTAGCTGTGGTATTTTGTGTGAATGTGAAAGTGACTTTCTGTGTTAATGTAGCTGTGATAGTTTGTGTAAATATGGATGTGACTTTCTTTGTGCATGTGGCTGCGATATTTTGTTTATATGTGGATGTGAATTTCTGTGTGAATGTGGCTGTCTTTATTTTAAACTTCCCTTCCTCCGTGATATGACTCTGGATCGAAGCTGCAAGTCATTACACCCCCATCATGTGTGTGTATGTGTGTGTGCGTGTGTGTGTGTCCGAAAGTAGTTAAGATCTCTAACCGTGTGTATCTCGCTCCCCAACGGCCAATAATGGTTAGGGGCGGATCAGTTGCTTTGTAAGGGGGGGTGGGCACTTTAAATCGAAAGTGAATGTGATGGGCGCGAAGCGCCCGAATTTTCTAGGGGGGTCCGGGGGCATCCCCCCCCGGAAAAAAATTTGACCCAAAGAAGCAAAATGGTGCCATCTGGTGCCATTTGAACTTAGAAATAGTCATAGAATCAGCTTTCCAAATTTTTTAATTTTCCCCCCCCCCCCTCGTCCGCCCCTGATGGTTCTTGGTATGCCTCTACCCCAAAGCCCCTTTACCCACTGACAGAGCCCTAGCTTGCGCAGAACGGGGAGTGTTGCAGGGATTGGAAGGGGTAGAAGGACACGAAGGCATAGCACATCTCCTACGACCAATAGTGGTCATGGGACTAACTTACCCGCTGACTGAGCCCAATCGTCGCGATATAACCCTCGTGGTTGAAAACGACGTTAAACACCAAATAAAGAAAGAAAGACTGAGCCCAAGGTTGTGCAGAATGACGAGTGCTGCAGGGACTGGAAGGGGTAGAAAACATGAAGGCATGAAGACATGAAGGCATGAAGGCATGAAGGCATAGCACATCTCCTACGACCAATAATGGCTATGGGACTAACTTACCCGCTGATGGAGCCCCATGTTGTGCAGAAGGGGGATTGCTGCATGGACTGGAAGGGGTAGAAGGACATGAAGGCATAGCACATCTCCTCAGCCGTGGACTCGCCGTAGAACGTGGTGGTTGCCTTGTAGGTGGAGGAATAGTCACACGTCGTCTTGAGCTCGTCGCCTGGCTCCACGGGAATGGGGTCGTTGAAGCTGCGGAAAGTACTGGTATGTATACGTATGTATGTATGGGGCGATTTATATAGCGCTTGACGTTCTCTAAGCGCTTTACATATTAATTTCTGCCGTGTGAGATGGAATTTTTTACTCAATATATCACGCATTCACATCGGCCAGTAAATCTCAAGCCAATTAAGGCGAATATTTACTTTTCACGGCCTATTATTCCAAGTCACACGGGTATTTGGTGGACATTTGTAGAAGTGGGAGTTTGCATAGCATGGACACTGGAACCCTTATTCTAAGACACCACCCCCACCCCCAATTTGAGACTCCCTCCATTCTAAGACACCACCCCCACCCCCAATTTGAGACTCCCTCCATTCTAAGACACCACCCCCACCCCCAATTTGAGACTCCCTCCATTCTAAGACACCACCCCCACCCCCAATTTGAGACTCCCTCCATTCTAAGACACCACCCCCACCCCCAATTTGAGACTCCCTCCATCTTAAGACACCACCCCACCCCCAATTTGAGACTCCCTCCATTCTAAGACACCACCCCCACCCCCAATTTGAGACTCCCTCCATTTTAAGACACCCAGATGTAATACTCCCTCCCTTTTAAGATCCTACTTTTCGAGATTTTCTGTTCAAAACCTCTATACATTTACTCCCGTTGTAAGACTCCCTCCATTCTAAGACTCAGATTTGTTGACGTCTTAAAAGGGGATTCCACTGTTTAGCTTAAAGGCACAGTAAGCCTCCCGTAAACCATCACAGATACTGTCAGGCTTTTACACACAGTACAAACACCCTTCCATTTGAACGCTCACCAAACGGGAACATCCTCGGTGCCGGCCTACGTAAAGAGCGAGCAATTTTCAAAGAATTAATTTTGCGGATTGTCTCCTCACACAATCGGACCGTGGTGCGTTTTGGCACTAGACCTAACTTTTAAAATCTAAATAATAAATTGACAGCTTGTAACACAAACATTCTTAAATCATAAAAGAATTCTTTTTTCATCAAGACAAGATCAGTACAATTCGAAGTTTTGAAAGTTTGAAAAAAGAAACGCCCGGAAGCAGGGTCACGCAAGGTCGTGGTTCTTGTAGCAGACGACGGTTTATGCGCATCGCCAATTCCTCTGAACAGTCAAACGCCATCGCTAGACGGTTCTTGTGAACCACAGCCGTTTGTTTCGTGCATAGTCAGAGGTACATAATAACGTGCTGTTGCAGATAAGCTCACAGCGAATTACAAACTAACGACAACATTGTGAAAAAGGGAAACTGGATCACACGGGTTCACGATGACTCAGGGGTAAGATAAACCACGCAAAAATAAATTCTTTGAAAATTGCTCGCTCTTTACGGAGGGCACCTAGGATGCCCTCAAGCGGTGAGTGTTTGAATGAAAGGGTGTTTGTACTGTGTGTAAAAGCCTGACAGTATCTGTAATGGTTTACGCCGGGAGGCTTACTGTGCCTTTAATTATCGCGAGATTTTGGCGTGGAATTTAAAGTGGGTGTGTAAGCTATAAAGGGAAATTTGATGATTTGTTATATTTTGTGTTTTGTTTGTGCAGTCTATCAAACAGATTGACTGTATATGCATGACCATCAGCAACGATATATTTCTTTTGGTTCTAAACGTTTACACCTCATCTTGGCCGACCCAGCTACAAACGTAAACACTGCGATCTGAGCAGATCGACCAGTGCGTGTGCGTGCGTGCTAGCGCAGTTGTATGTTTGTGTGTGTGTTTGCATGCTACTCACAAGTACATCTTGGGACTGTCGTAGTCATAGATGAGGTCATTGGTGATGGTTCTGACCAGGGCACCGTTACGGAACTGCTCCAAGCGCATCTTGTGACCTGTGACATGAGCTTCCAGTCAGTACAGACGCTGAGTGATATTCGCAGTTCTTTGCTAATAATTATAAGGATGAGATTTTATAAAGTCCTGTGAGGTTACCCTCATGAAAATGCGGGCTGCTTTCTAACTGGGGAAAACGAGCTGCCATAAAATACGGTGCTACCCAGTTTGTTTTCTTTTCCCGGCATGCGTGTATTCATATTTCCAAGCATGCATGCACAAGCAGGGGCGGATCTGGGTTTTGAAAGGGGGGGGTGCAAATTTTTTTTTGTTTTTTTTTGGTATCTTATCAGCGAAGGCGCGAAGCGCCGAACCGATGGCGCGAAGCGCCGAGCATGCTAGGGGGGTCCGGGGGCATGCCCCCCCGGAATTTTTTTTTAAAAAGGAAGCAAAATTGTGCAATCTGGTGCAATCTGAGCGTGTAAAGTGCTATTTTCAGGTGATACATTTTTCTTCTTCTTTTTTTTTTTTTTTTTGTCCCGCTGGGGGGGGGGGGTGCAATTGCACCCATTGCACCCCCCCCCCAGATTCGCCCCTGCACAAGGGTGTGTGTGTGTTGTGTGTTTTGTTCGGACACCGGGAAATACATTCCTCGCCGAACGTGGTTTTGAAGCCAGCGCCACTACCGACTGAGCTATTTCGCCGCCCTCATTTAAGATGGGGGGGTGGCGTATATCGTAGGTACGTCCGTCTCGGTTTGCGACATTGCAACACAGCGCCTCTATCCTTTGCTGCACGTAACACACGTGAAAACACTGCAACAACGGCAAAGTTGACCCCACTCACCCAAATAGTGCATGTGGTGGAAGGCGGACGTGAAATTAATGATGTCCTTTACCTTGGGAACAGGTGGGGAGGTGGTGGGCACAACAACCGGAGAACCACCACCACCGCCAACAACAACATGAACAGCACCAACAACACAAAAATGGACTCCACTCACCCAGATAGTGCATGTGGTTGAAGGCGGAAGTGACGTAAATAGTGTCGTTCATCTTGTGACGTGTGCAGGAGGGGGCGCAGCGGCTGGTGACGACGGTGGAAGGGGTGCGGGGAGGGATGATGAAGTGCTCGTTGCCCAGCAGGAACATGGAGGAGTCGTAGTGACGGAGGTGGGGGGTGTAGTGTAGGACCAGACCCGAGCTGTCCTGGTAATGGTCAATCAGCCCGGGGTTGTTCCAGTGGAGCTGCGGGAAGAACAATAAGTGTTCATTTAATTTCATACTTTGTTAGCCAATTGTTCGGTATTTCGGGTCACTATCTCCCTTCGGAAAGCTATGTGGCAGCAAGAGTTGCAACCCGAGCTATCCTGGTAATGGTCAGCCCGGGTTGTTCCAGTGAAGCTGGGGGAAGGAGAGAGGATTTTTATTCCATTTCATATCATACTCTTTTATCCTGTTGCTTGGAAATTCGGGTCGCGTTCCTGCCTCCCATCGGAAAGTAGTAAGTGTTGTGTGCTACCCAGCTGTACGCGTTGTTAGGTGTAATAAGTCACCGGGGCTGAAGTGCACGACTGAGAAAGTTACCTACCGGGTGGGAGCCAGCCAGGGTCGGAATGGCTGGAATTATAAATAAATAAAAAACTCAACGTCAACCAATCCGACACGGTTGGCAACTTTCTTGTGCACTTCGTCCCAGGTGGCTAATTAAAAAAAATGCATCGCCAACAACCGTGAACAACAACAACAACAACAACAACAACAACAACAACAACAACAACAACAACAACAACAACAACAACAACAACAACAACGACGACGACAACAACAGACCTGCACAGCCAACTTCTTGATGCCGTTCTTGCCAATCCTGACCCCGGCGTTGGGGTGGAAGCAGTCTCCGTTCAGCCCTAGTGTCCACACGGTCAGAATCATCTTACACTTCGGGTCCGGCAGCATGTCGCACTGGAACGCCGATCGTGTGGACACGCCTGACCAAACGGACAGTTCGTAAAGAGATTGTGATTTGAGGGAGTGGATGGTCAGTTATAATAGAAAAGGAAGTGGAATAAGGCCGTGGAGGAAGAGTAAGTTTAAGTTTCACGCCCTCGCGGCAAATCCATTGGGGGCATGTTAGACGGGGAAAAGCCCCGGCTTTATGTACAAATATTAAAGAGCTACGCAGATAAACACACCCACTAGCAGACAGACAGACAGACAGACAGACAGACACATACACAGACACCCACACACAGACCCACACACACACACACACACATACACACACACAGACGCACACAGACACACACAAACACACAAACACAAACGCTCCCCCCACACACAAACACCCTCCCCCCCACACACAAACACCCACCCCCCATACACACACACACAAACACCCCCCCACACACACACACACACAAACACCCCCCCCCACACACACACAGACACAAACACCCCCTAAACACAAACACACCCACACACCCTCACACATATCGTCTTCATGCCTAAACATTCACTCACTGTCCTCGCAGCCAAAGATGACCATGTGGTGGAGGATGTAGGAGTTGTTGATGACGGGGGTGGCGGCAATCATGTGGTAGTCGTTCAGGACGTCGTCCACCTCGAAAATCTGACAGATGTAGGTGGTCTCCTGGGGCGGTACTGCGGTCAGGTCTAGCCGCGCTGTCATCGTGCGTACGTCTAGGTTTGGGAGGAAAAGGCGGAGGTGCTTAGTTCGGTCAAGCAAAAGTAAGTAAATAAATGAAGAGATGAGTAAAGTGATAAATACATTTATTATAAATAAATACCAAATTAACAAAAATCAATATTCAAAGAAATCTCTGTACACGGATATCAAATCTGTTTTGTAATGAATAGATAAATGAATAAGCTAAAATCTTTAAAAAATTAAAAAAAAAAAAAAAACACAACAAAAATCAACACATAAACAAATAGATATATAAAGAAATATATGTCTCCGGATTTTAAAACTGTATAATGAATAGATCAATGAATGATTAAATATAAATTCTTAAGCCGAATAAAATAACAATCCAATATGGTTATGACTGGTTACAGAGCTGTTTCAGACACGAAACGGTGTCGAAAACACAAGACAATTCCTTAAAGGTTGTCATGCTGTGGTGGTGGTGGTGGTGGGGGTGGTGGTGGTGGCGATTGCTAAATGGGCATGCCCACCTTGATCGTGGATGGCGGAGCAGTTGAACTCTGAAGACTTGCAGGCGTCCTCCATCCACTCTCGCTGATTGTGAAACAGCCCCCAGTCGTACTTCTTGTCCTGGCAGCGAGGGCTGTCCATCGGATCACAGATACCTGGTCATTGGCAACACATGCACGTCATTGTAATGTACTGTTCACATGGCACGTTCAAGACATTCCGCGTGACAAACACTAAAGCGAGGGCTGTCCATCAGGTCACAAATACCTGTCATCGGGAATACAGTCATGTAAGGTACTGGTCACATGGCAGACTTACAAATACTCTCCACACACTTTCAAGCGATATTTGTCAAAACTATGTCGGTTGAAAATCGGTGCCCACGTGAACAGCACTCATCTGAGCTGACTAACGGAGTAGACTCTTTATTGCCAATGTGATCGCGTCGCTTCGTGCACAGCCTGGGATCGCTGAACACGTGTGGAGACACGCCGCTCGCTTGTGAGTGGTCGGCAATGTCACGTGGGCTTGTCATTTGCCTCGGTATTTCCAAGGCAAAGATAACTCTTCAATAACCCATAGCAAATTGAACAGTTATTTCTGGAATTCGTATACAGGTTAGTTAATGTGAGTTCTCAATCAATCAATGAGTCTTATATCGCGCATATTCCGTGGGTACAGTTCTAGGCGCTCTGCAGTGATGCCGTGTGAGATGAAATTTTATACGGCCAGTAGATTGCAGCCATTTCGGCGCATATTTACCTTTCACGGCCTATTATTCCAAGTCACACGGGTATAGGTAGACAATTATTAACTGTGCCTAAGCAATTTTGCCAGGAAAGACCCTTTTGTCAATCGTGGGATCTTTAACGTGCACACCCAATGTAGTGTACACGGCTTTAATAACTGAAGCACTGTGCACCTACCCGGGTGGGAGAGACTATGGGTGGAGTGGGGGATCTGACCCACTTTCCACACACAGTCTGGGTCCCCCAGCTCCTGTCCGTTGGTACGTCCGTCTCCGTCTGAGTCATTGCGACACAGCGCCTCTGTCCATTGCTGCACGTGATATACGTGTGAACTTTGTACGCTGTGTGTTAGTGTACGTGGTGAAGAATAAACACACACAAAAGTACATGCGTAGGCGGCATCCGTTACGCGCACATACACACGCGCGCTTACGCGCACTGACACGCACGCACGGCACGCACGCACGCACTCACGCACGCAAGCACCCACTCAACCACAACAACAGAAACAGCAGAAGCAACACTCACATTTTCAGCGCGGTCAAAGTCCATGCCGAACGGGTTCCTGAAGCCCCCACGTTTAACTGACCGACATATGTATACCACATCAAGCAACCAGTTACCCAGCCAATCAGCCAGTCAACCATCAACCATCAACCATCAACAACAGCAACACTCACCCTGCCAGCGCGGTCAAAGTCCATGCCGAAGGGGTTCCTGAAGCCCCCTCCATCCACGTTAAAGTGGCCCACCCCGTGCCACAGCACGTTGGGTTTACACGGGTGGGGCACCTGCTGGCCATTAGGGATCCGGTCCGCGAACATACGGTACCCCTGCGCCACCGTCACGCACAGCAGTATGCAGATGACCCTATAAAAAGACGGTAAGGAATGAAATATCCACTTAGCATTTCATCATACACATGTTCCTAATAGGAAATCTTCCTGTGAGGACGTTAAGCCCCCCCTACCCCCAACCCGCCATTCTTGTATTTTCTTGAAATATCTGGTTTAAACGGTACTGTATTTTTTGATCATCTTTTATTTTACAGCGCTGTGAAATATTGTTTAAACAGCAAAGGAGTACAAGTTAAGTAAACCTATAAATGTGCTCTTAGAGACAACATTTTGAAGCGGTGGACAATAACAGTGTTCAATTCATCATATTCAAATATTCAAAACAATAAATAACAAAACAATTTGAAATATTACATCGGACAGAGAGAGAGAGAGAGAGAGAGAGAGAGAGAGAGAGAGAGAGAGAGAGAGAGAGAGAGAGAGAGAGGTTCGGTGTTACGAAAATTATCAAACTCAGTCTCAAAAGAACGTTTGCTATTCAATACTTCAAAGTTACGAATGTGATAAAACATCGTGGCGTTTTCATCTAGCGATTTGTCACTGTTATCGTACATTAAACGAGGAACAGTGTTGTTATTAGTTTGGCAACATTGTTATCAACATTTTAATACAACTGACAATCGAGTAAAAAATGTTTTGTGGGAAAATCGAATCTGAATTAAGCTTCACCTGATCTTCAGATGTCTTCTTAACAAATCACCGCTATTAAGTCGCTTATTTCTAACCTTAACTCATATCAAAATATTTGCGAGTTCATTTTTTTAAAAACTAACAAAATAAATCTATAACTTACTGACTCAATAACTTACTCAAAATATGTTATTTCGGAAATGAAGAATGAGATTGAAAAAAATCGACCTTCGTTGCGAAACCGTCTAGTACCCGAGTGATATTCATTTTAGTTCTGAAGAAACCAGACTGACCTTATTAGAGTATTAAAAACCATAATTGACAAATGTCAAAAACGACATATGTATACCACATGTAATATTTAATTTATCAGAGTCTTAAAAACAAGTTGAACATCGTAACAGGAGAGCCTTTTCATTGTGTCAGTCTGTTTGATTGCTTATGGCAACAACCACACAGATACATGTAACATTGTGCAGCAAATAACAAAATAGTACAACAAGTGCTGCTTAGAAACTACTAGTTATCAATGCTTAGCCTATATGTTAATGCATAACTTGCTTTCTGTTTTGAAATACAATTAGTAGCGGTGATGTGAGGCCCCTCCGACGAGATGACACCTCCCATTAAAGGATACCTCCGGTTGTCCCTTTATCTAATATCTCTGACAAAGTGTTTCTTGTATAGAATATAGTCAATTTTTGTAAAGATTTTAGTCAAGCATTATGTAAGAAATTTTAAGTCCTTTGTACTGGAAACTTGCATTCTCCCAGTAAGGTGATATATTGTACTACGTTGCAAGCCCCTGGAGCAAAATTTTGATTAGTGCTTTTGTGAACAAGAAACAATTGACAAGTGGCTCTATCCCATCTCCCCCCTTTCCCCATCGCGATATAACCTTCGTGGTTGAAAACGACGTAAAACACCAAATAAAGAAAACAAAATATGCCTGCCATGACAGGACACCTGCAATGTAGGGACCCTGGCTAGTCCCAAGGGTGTCCTTTCATCACAGGTACCACTGTAATAATGTAATCCTTGCAATCGTAATATCACTTAATAATTACTTACCTCACAGGTGTCATTTTGCTTGTAGCTCTTCTCTCCAATCACAAAACGTGACAATTCTGCAAACAGCAGAGAAGTGCAAGGTCGACGGTATTTGGCTGTCGTCTGCTCGGGAGGGTTCACTTGCAGGCCTTACCTCACTTGTGAAGTGAGGTTTCAAACATTAGAGATCTTCCATTTTTATACACTATCCCCACACAAAAAATTTTACTATTCAAAATCACAAGACAAGTCGTCAGTACTTGACACACAAGTAAGAGTTGGTGCAATGTACTTTTGGACTCGGGATTACAGCTATAGCATACACAGCGAGATAAAGAGTGACCGTTATTTGTATTTTGGTCTGAGATCGTCATTGATAACTACGACGCCTGAGAATGACGTGTTGATAAAGACTGAGTGGCGAGTTTGGGTGTTGACTTCATTGCGGCTAAACAACACTGAATAGAAGATATTTGAAATATCAGTGAAGGCAGTCTTCCTATTATTTGCTACACAGAATATTATGGTATAACTTCGGAAGCCGTCTACGGGTCTCTTTTCTTATGTATTATACCTTTAAACTCGTGCTTTAATCCTAAAAACCTACGTACTCGAAAACACGTGTGCTAGTTTCAAAGTCGAACGCTTCGTTCTCCGTGACCACTACCGTTTTGAATGGACAAATGGATCAATTCGTTCGGTATGTTATTTACACATTCAACAGGGAAGGATAAAATGTCTTTGAAAGTGGACGACAGTTACACTTTTCGGTATATGATAATATTGTTCATTTCAATCGGCGCCTTCGGTACACGCATACCAATGAAGATAAGCACATGGGTAAGATGCCCCGCTAAAATATGTGACCCTCCACCACGAAATGAGTCGCATGTCACCTCGCGCGGTTCTGCGCTGGGCTTAATAGAAGTCCGGGGGGACTGTGGTAAAAGTGTGAGGGTCACCTCAGTCACAGGCTTATAACTCGAAAAGTTTTCGCTCTTTTCTAAAACGGTTTTTACCACTGGATAGAGCATAAAACACTCTTCAGGAAAATGTAAAAATATAAAAATCATGCAAAGATGACATGCGACTCATTCTGTGGTGGGGGGTCACATATCTCTCTGCCCGGCACACATATCGACCCAGGAGGCAAGCTCCGAAAAGATAACAGACAAAGCGAATTATCGTTCAGCTCTTTTTACATGGGCTTTTGCAATGTTGTCCATGATCTAGACTCATGGGAAAGTGTGTCAAAAACATCAGACGTCAAAATAAAACTGTAACGGTTTCCTTCACACAGTTATGTTTGGAGAAAGGGGGAGGGAGACAGTGTACTTTACTCAACAACAACAAAGTTGGTCTACCTGGAACAAGCAAATGACATTGAAAGCAAGATCAAGCGGAACTTGCCATGTTAGTTTGAAATCGAGAGAATACTACTAAGTACTCAGTTTTGTCACTGAGTTTTGTTCACTTCTCTGTTTAATAGGTACCCAAAAAAGCGCCAAATTTCGCGCGGGAGTCGAGTTATCCCTACATAAACACCAACACGAACAGTCACCGTGAACTTTTTTTTAATCAATAGGGGGAGGGGGATGTCTGAGGGCCTTGACCCACAGATATGTTGATATTGAGCTTTTGAAAGGGCTATTTTGGGTCTCTCCTTGAAAAAAAAAGAGTACATCTGCCAGGTAAGGGGGCGGGAGGGGCTTCCGGAACTCAGGAACTTACCCCTAAATCCAGCCCTGAGCCATGCACTCCCGGGTAAATTCGTTCCACCGTTAAATCTACATTTCTCCTCGTGTAAGCAATCATGTTCACCCAACAGATTCATCCAGTGTTTTTTAATTTTTTTAATTGTATATATTAAAATAGCGAATCCTTCCACGTGGACTCATACTCAAACTTAACAGCAAACGCGTTTGTGCTTCACGTCAGGACTTGGATTTGTGTGTGTGGAGATTTAAATGTGTAAGTGACACCTACTTTCTTTCTTTATTTGGTGTTTAACGTCGTTTTCAACCACGAAGGTTATATCGCGACGGGGGAAGGGGGGAGATGGGATAGAGCCACTTGTCAATTGTTTCTTGTTCACAAAAGCACTAATCAAAAATTTGCTCCAGGGGCTTGCAACGTAGTAGGCTACAATATATGACCTTACTGGGAGAATGCAAGTTTCCAGTACAAAGGACTTAACATTTCTTACATACTGCTTGACTAAAATCTTTACAAAAATTGACTATATTCTATACAAGAAACACTTAAGTAAAAGGAGAAACAGAATCCGTTAGTCGCCTCTTTCGACATGCTGGGGAGCATCGGGTAAATTCTTCCCCCTAACCCGCGGGGGGAAGTGACACCTACGTCACTCCGCCAAATTAATTGTTAAAAAAACACACTCACAAAACACCTGCACTCAGCGCAGCCAGACAGACGGGCGCTGTGGCGGGGTGGTAAGACGTCGGCCTCTTAATCGGAAGGTCGAGGGTTCGAATCCCGGTCGCGGCTGCCTGGTGGGTTAAGTGTGGAGATTTTTCCGATCTCCCAGGTCAACTTATGTGCAGACCTGCTAGTGGCTTATCCCCCTTCGTGTGTACACGCAAGCACAAGACCAAGTGCGCACGGAAAAGATCCTGTAATCCATGTCAGAGTTCGGTGGGTTATAGAAACACGAAAATATCCAGCATGCTTCCTCCGAAAGCGGCGTATGGCTGCCTTAATGGCGGGGTAAAAACGGTCATACACGTAAAATTCCACTCGTGCAAAAAAAAACCACACGAGTGTACGGGGGAGTTTCAGCCCACAAACGCAGAAGAAGAAGAAGCGCAGCCAGACGGACTACTGAGTTTTGTCACGTGTTTAAGGGGAATGATGCTCTCATTCCATGTTAAATTCCGGGTAGTTTATTACAAGCGGGACCGGCACGGTTGGCCTAGTGGTAAGGCCGGCGTCCGCCCCGTGATCGGGAGGTCGTGGGTTGGAACCCCGGCCGGGTCATACCTAAGACTTTAAAATTGGCAATCTAGTGGCTGCTCCGCCTGGCGTCTGGCATTATGGGGTTAGTGCTAGGACTGGTTGGTCCGGTGTCAGAATAATGTGACTGGGTGAGACATGAAGCCTGTGCTGCGACTTCTGTCTTGTGTGTGGCGCACGTTAAATGTCAAAGCAGCACCGCCCTGATATGGCCCTTCGTGGTCGGCTGGGCGTTAAGCAAACAAACAAACAAACGAAATTACAAGCGGACAAACACTCAAGTCCATAATGGAAAAAAAACCGTAGGACTTTTAATACCAATGTTACTAATACATGTACTACTTGGGTAGTTTATTGCTGTTGTTGTGGCGTGGTGGAGGTGGTGGTTTACACGATAGTCTTGACTTGAAAGATCATATTTTGAAGTCAGGGAAAGACAATGCTGTAGGCCTAATTCACAGCCGTATTTTTCGTAATTTCAGTTGCAGTTTGTTCACTGTTTATTAACTTCTTTCGGTTGACATCTGATCCCAACAACAAACAAACAAATTAACAAACAAACAAGCAAACCGCGTCACAAACCTGTTCTAAACAATTCTCGGTTGCCATTTTTAAACAGATGTTTTCCAGGGCGATCCTTGACCTTGACCGTGTCATGGGCGACCTTGAGGTTGTGGAAAGAGCACGCCTCAGACATGTCAGCGCACACAGCATCGGTCACGTGACACTGTAGAACCTGGGCCAGCTGTCTGACGCACTGCACGGGGTTCTGGAAGGTGAAAAGCACGTTATACGAGTATTTTATGTTTAAGTTTCAGGGCAGTCCCCTTGTCTTTGCTTCGTGAGATAGTAACAGTCTGTTATCACAACATTGTATTACTATTGACCCTTGCAATACTGACGGGTACTCAAATAAGTTTTTTTTAAAGGCATAGAAAGCTGATGACTATTCACGCTAATTGCTTTACCCACAGCTGGAGACATGCTAAATTAAGTTCCCTGCAAGATATTGTGGTCTAGGACCCCTTAAATGTTGAGATATTTGAATTTTTATTTTGATCTAGATCGTCCTATTTATAGATTTGCCAACAGAGGTAACGTTGACGCAAGGGAAATAACTCCGCGTCTTTGTTGACATCCTCACTTTTTCAGAGGCTAGAACAAGCTGTAATGCATGTATATGGTCCGCGCATTGCGACATATCGTCATTATATGGCCTTATGATGCATTTGACATCGATTGTGGGCAAACTACACATCGTAAACACGGGAGCGAGTTAGTAAGCCTTTAAATATCTTTAATTTTAAAGCAAATAAACAATTGAATCAGATATGGAACGAATCATTCCCGATAATAATGCACAAATTGCTGAACCTTTCTCCACATAAATCATATGTTTTGTTTTGAAGTGATAATCACAAAGTCACTCCGCGGAAAGTATACTGGTTCATTCAGTGTGTGTAATTGCGTGCGTGCGTTCGTGCCGCGAGCATGCGCGCCGCGCGGTGTGTGTGTGTGTGTGTGTGGTTCTGTCTATGAGACGCATTCAAACAGAAACACTTCCAGAAACAACGACAGAGATACACGTCTGTTTACGCACTCCGCCTGTGACATTTAGACTACATCCAGACGTGCTTCTTCCTGACCTTTTTAACGTCTTCACAGAAGATGTTGATGACGGGGACTTGTGGGTGATGTTTCTGCCATCTCAACATCTCTACCATGTAGCTGTACGGTAGTCCAGGTAAGGGCCTGCAACGTGGCGAGAGTCAGTCAGTAATCACATTCAAATGTTTTTCCCTCTGAAGCAAGTCACGAGGACAAATGTCGCCCCCAGGATTTTTTTAAAGCTCGCTAGCTTGTGCTGCAAAAATACCTGGAGCAAAACGTGATTCCATGTTGCAATAAACACACACACACACACACACACACACACACACACACACACACACACACACACACACACACACACACACACACACACACACACACACACACACACACGCTGAGACTTTGTTTAACGTCAATCATTTTTTGGTTCTGTATACTGAATTGAATGTCAAAACTGGGACAAATTCAACTCCTGTTTTTCATGTATATTATCTCTGGTTGGTTGATGGGTTGGTTGGTTGCCGGTTGCAGGGTTGTTTAGTTGCCAGGCTAGTTTCTTGGCTGAAGGTGATATTGTACTCTACCTTGTGCTTCACCACTGGGGAGAAAATTGAGCGCAAAGTCGTCAAACCCTCGGTCTTCAAACTTGTTCAGCTGCTTCAAGTGGTGATAGAGCGACACCACCAGGTCTTTGGGGTGACCGCTTCGTGACGATCTGATTGGACAGCTGGCGGAGGAAGAGGTGGGAGCAGAGCACCCTGGGAGACAGAGGTAACCCAGGTCCGCCGTTTCGTTCAACTCGAGCATGGCGTGGTGTTTGCAGCGTGGGTCGTCAGTATTTCGCTTTTCCCTTCGTTAGCATCTGTAGGGGAAGGGCTCCTAATATGGACCGCTTTTTGTTTCATGCTGATAACTAGCTTGTTTTCTTGCGAAGAAGTTTCATTTTGTGTTTGGTAGTCCTTCTCTCTTAGGTTAACCGTTAGGCCTAATTAGAATAAAATAGCTTTGATAGACATTCAGCAAAAATTAAATACAGGAAAAATCACAAATGGTCCATATTAGGAGCCTGGGCGCCTAATATGGACCTGTGGAGAGGCCTTCACGAATCGCTGTAAAAAGCCCCCTATACTTCAAAATAACATGATACAACTTAGTGTGCAAGTCAGACTAATTAAAATATGCTTTAGATTTATCTGTTTTGGGTTGATGAGAGCATTATTTGAAGCACACCAGGAAACTAAAGAAGCTTATCAAAAACATAGTGAAAATAAGTGAAATTATCAACTTCTACGAAAAGAAGACTATTTGTAATATGTATATTTTTGATATCTCGAGGGCTAGTTATAGGTTATTTTCAGCAAGCTTCTTAATGAATTAATGAAAATAGCCTTTAGCTTTTATTTTCTTCGATTTGTTGAAGGTGGTCCATATTAGGGAACTCACGCATACTTTCAGATTTTGCTATTATTTTTTTTGTGCAGTAGAAACTCGGGGTCAACACTTCTAAAATGTAACAAATACAGTCTTAGCAATTTTTGTGTGATAACAGCTTTGGCTGTGGACAAAAACTAGTCCGTTTAAGGCGGAATATTTAGAGTGAACGCTGCCAAAAGTGAAAAAAAGAGCGCCGCTAGTTTGTCAGAACTGGAGGTGGTCCATATTAGGAGCCGGTCCATATTAGGAGCCCTTCCCCTACCATCTGCAACAGTGTGATCCTGAAAAGGGATTTATCGTGTGTAAGCGGAAAAAACCCGGACCTCTAAACACACTGTCAGTATCCACAAAAGCAATTGTCCAGAAGCTAAGTTACAAGTATGTCCATGTTTTAGGTTTCAGGTTTTTAGGTTTATACCTGCCGAATAGGAGCGACAATCCTACAGATTTGGGAAAAAGAATCCCACTGATTTGAGAAAAGAATCCCACCTGATTTAGGGTAAAAGTCTTACCCGATTGTCAAAGAATCCTACCAGAGTTTGGGGAAAGCCTCCTACCTTCTTTAGGAATTAACAACTCCAACCTTATTCAGGAAATGATCTAACCTTAGCCTACTTGAGAAAAAAGTCCTACCTGATTTAGGAAAAGCTGCAACGATGATGTCGTCTTCATCTCTCATGGCCATGGAGCGGATGTTGTGGACGTGTTGTTTCATTGGAATATTCACCGGGAACTTCACAAATACATCACCGTCAACTGTCACTGTGTTGAACAATCCGTTCTGATATGTCCACGGTGGTGCCATTTCACTGGGGGGGGGGGGGGGGGGGGGGGGGGGGGGGTGGGGGGTGGTTTTCTTGTGCACAGCTGTCGTGGTCCACTTTTCGTCTTTTGGGCGTCACTTCGAATTCCGTCATCGGGTTGCTGTTGTGCTGTCAGTAGGAGTCAATAATGTATAACATCACACCACCACGATCAACCACCTCCAATACCACCTCCACCACCATCAGCAGCAGCAGCAGCAGAAACAGCAGCAGCTGCAGCAGCACCACCACCACCACCACCACCACCACCACCAACAACAACAACAACAACAACAACAACAACAGTAGCAGCAGAAACAACAACAACAACAACAACAACAACAACAACAACAACAACAACAACAACAGTAGCAGCAGCAGCAACAACAACAACAATAACGCTAGTACACAAGTATCAGTCTTAGAGGGCTGTCACACATGCGGCTGAGTCGCGCGATTTACCCTGTCACACAGCCGACTCAGTCGTAGAAAACAGCTACGACAAGTCTGCGACTCGTCTGATGCGATTCCCTCGTAGCTTTGAGGTTTAGAACATGTTCTATTCCTGCGATCCAGTCGTCGGTCAATCGCAGGGGCAGAGCCAACAGAGCCAATCAGAACGCGTTGCTGCGGCCTTGATGCCGTGACGTAAAATAATGGCGGACAGTGGCGTACAGCGTCTCTTCGTCGATTCAAAACTTTTTGGAAGAACAGTTTTTTACTCAGATATAAAAAAAAAGACGTTTTAGGCGTGTACAGCGGTCGGAAAACATTAATTGCAGCTGTCTGGGAACTTTATTTCTTGCAAAGGCGTAATGCTGAAAGGAATTTTTCAGAAAGGTAGAGCGACGTTCGAACATTTAGCGTCTGCTCTCGCAAAGCGCGTTTGCCGTGTCCACTATGACACGTCACTTCCGCCCCGCTCGCGTGGAGTTATCGTTCGCCAGTCGTTCGTCTATCGTTCATCGTGTGACGGGTCAATGGCCTACGATGTGATGTGCGATCGTTAACTCGCGGCAATCTAAACAGGTACAGAACGAAGGGAGGCAAATCTTTCATAAACAACAACATACGAGTAGTTACGCTTCTTATCAGGAAACCATTGCGGGAAGAAAAAAAATCCTTCTTACATTTTGTACAAATAAAACAATATCACTACCACCACCACCACCACTTACAACAACTACAGCAACGACGACGACGCGGGGAAATCCTTGGTAGGGGAGACCGGGGCTAGTCCGCCCCCGGGGCACATCCGTCTTTGTCTGTTTATTCTTACGTTTGCCACCTTTTAGTCTTTCACACCATGTGAGAATGGTGTCCCTACTTCCCGCCATATCCTGCAGAAGTTTAGAGGTTGCGCGCCCATATATAGTGAGTACAGATCACAAAAAGTGTTTTTCTTCATTTTTGTGACATGAATGCATAGCAGTTGACTTAGGTTTTGATGCATTACCTCTGAGAACAAATACTTAGTCTTGGTGTCGAGTGAAAGTGCGTTAATTAAGGTCGAGTTCTGACGAAAGTTTTGCTTCTTCCTTCCCATGTTGTGCTCGCTATCTGGCACTAGAGTTGCCTGCCCGTGCGGGGGCAAGTCCGCCTATTTGTCACGGGGCAAGTCCGCCATGAAGAATGTGCAGGTGTGGGGAACAGTCCAGTTTACATCTGCCATAACTGTGACTCTGATGGTGACTCCATCTATTCTCGATGGTAAAGATTGCAGATTCATGTCTAAAAAAGACTGACGCCGATTTGTGTTACATTCTTTCGACATTCTTTTGTATTTTGTCATTGGCATTTTTTAACCTAAATAAGTGAAGGGAATTAAAAAAGCTTTCCCACTGATCGGGTGCTTGTTTGACTGACTGTGTGTGCGTGCGTGCGTGTGTGTATAAAGCTTGCCCACTACTAGTCTTGTACCTACTATGGGATGAGAGCGGCGGACTTGCCCCACCCTGTAGGCGGACTTACCCCGACTTGGGGCAAGTTCGCCTACGTTAGGGTAGGTCTACTTAAAGCAGTATGTATACTGTTCAAAAAAAGAAACGCATAGCTTGTAATATTTGGTTAATTTAGTTATATGGCTACAAGGATATCCACCAAACTGCAGAAAATGTTTATCTGGTCGTCGACCTTTCGTCCATTGCCACAAGTGAGCTCTGCACGTGACGCATGCGTTATCAGTGGCTACAATGTCAAAATTGCTCATTTGGCATGACCACTCGTCATGCTTTAGTGTAATCTCGTGAAACTCGGGGAATATTGAGCTCTCACCATGTCTTCCAAAACCCATAAAAGCGGATTGTTCGCCACAAAGAAATCAGACGACAATTCAGCGACGAAAGATGGCCCGATTGAGCAGAGAAGACCGCCAAATTGCATTGGGTCGTTTACAAGCAGGCCAAAGTCAAAGTGCAATCGCCAGGCACTTCCACGTGTCCCAGAGCACCATCAGTAGACTGTGGGTCAGGTTTCAAGCCACTGGCTCCGTTGCTGACTTGCCACGAGCGGGAAGACCAAGGGCGACAACTGCTGCTCACGACCGCTTCATACGGCTCCGCCACCTCCGGAATCGTTTCCTGTCGGCCTCATCTTCTGTCCAGGCTCTCCCCGGGCCACACCGATTATCGGACCAGACCGTGCGGAACCGCCTGCATGAAGCTGGTTTGAGAGCTCGCAGACCTCACAGAGGAGCTGTCCTCACCCGCCGCCATCGCCAGAACCGAGTGCAGTGGGGCAACCAGCACCTTCGCTGGACCGTCCGGAATCACTGGAGACACGTGTGGTTCAGCGACGAGTCCTACTTCCTGCTCCAGCGACATGATGGTCGGAGGAGGGTCTACCGGAGAGTAAACAAACGTTACGCGCCCAACTGTGTGGATGAGGCACCCGTTCATGGTGGTGGAGGCGTCATGGTGTGGGGGGCGATCAATACCGCTGGAAGGAGCACCCTGGTGCACGTCCAAGGGCGCATAACTGCCCAGCGATACGTGGAGGAAATTCTGCGCCCACACGCCCTTCCTCTTCTGGCTGACCAGGATGCCATATTCCAGCAGGACAACGCTCGCCCGCACACAGCACGACTCACCACCCAGTTCCTCACCGACCACCATGTCCAGGTGCTTCCCTGGCCATCCATGTCGCCAGACATGAACCCGATAGAACACCTCTGGGATGAATTGGACAGACGTGTGCGCAGGCGAGAAGAAGCGCCGGCAAATCACCGCGATCTATTGCAGGCACTTCAGGAGGAGTGGGACACCATCCCACAGCAAGATATCCAGCATCTGATCCAGTCCATGCCCAGAAGGTGCCGGGCAGTTGTTGCTGCTCAAGGCAGTCACACCCCCTACTGACTTGACAGCCTCGGCACCCAATCGTATTGATTGACTGATTGATTTGAAGATGCAAATGAACTGTGTGTGCATTCAACTGTGTCCATACCAAATTTCAAACAAATATTCTAAATATTGGATTTTCTGTTAATTTTTTCGAAAAATAAAACAAATTTGGCAAGTAGCAACTATGCGTTTCTTTTTTTGAACAGTATACAACAAATGTTCATGCGCACATAAGAACTGTCTGCACATTGATATCAGCTACACATTTGTCTTGATGTAAAATAAAAAATCAGTCTTCTAGTTCATCAAACGCGCCAGTTATGCTACCAAAAGCATAAAAGTAGGCGGACTAGCCCCGGTCTCCCCTAACGCCCCATATGGCCGGTACTGAGAATAATGACAGCATACCAGTAGACCGCAATGATAGTATTCTGTTGTAATGTTAACTGCAAGTTCTGGCCAACTGATTGCACAGACACCTTTATCTCAGTTGACAGTAATTATCACTCGGTTCGCACATTTGTTGTCTTCGGATATGCTTCGCGACTCGACATTCGAGAGAACTGTGTAATTAGTTGTACACGCACAAAACGGACAATACAAAAACTGACGCGGAAATTACCATGTCGGCTGAGGGATGGAAATAGTGAGCCATCCCAATGATGTGTACATTGTGTAACGTTTTTCGGTTTCGAAATTGTTTCCCATTCCCCCCAATCTCCCCATTGCAATGAGCTAAGTTTTGGCGAATAAACTTTCTGACTTCGGACTTTAAACGAATCCTACCCTGAAACGAAAATCAATATTCACCGAGTACATATGTATACCTAAGGTTCCAAAGATTTGTTTGTTTTGTTTGTTTGCTTAACGCCCAGCCGACCACGAAGGGCCATATCAGGGTGGTGCTGCTTTGACATATAACGTGCGCCACACACAAGACAGAAGTCGCAGCACAGGCTTCATGTCTCACCCAGTCACATTATTCTGACACCGGACCAACCAGTCCTAGCACTAACCCCATAATGCCAGACGCCAGGCGGAGCAGCCACTAGATTGCCAATTTTAAAGTCTTAGGTATGACCCGGCCGGGGTTCGAACCCACGACCTCCCGTGATGACGCCTTATCACTAGGACAACCGTGCCGGTGGTTCCCAAGATACAGAAGCACATTACACGCAAATAGGCATGGATGCACACACGCTCATTAGTCATAAGAACATGCAAACCAATACAGACAAGACACACACATACAGATCTGCGTACTGAATGCTCATACAGATGTACTTACCCAAGACCAGACTCTGGTGCCTCTGCTTGCAGTATGAGTAATTATTGTTCTATGCGTTTCAGAATTGTGAATTATTCGCACCAAGAGGTCTGTAGCACTTAAATCCAAGTGTATGCGGTAAAATACATCTCAGAGAGAGAGAAAGAGAAAATGATTAGAGGTGTATGTGTGAGTGTGTGCTGGCACAATGACAGGAAATCTTGTATTTTGTGGAATCTTTGAACCATGATTCAGATATAAAACAGACTTGTGAAAGCGAACCTTGGCCAAAACAAGGATCTCTCTCTCTCTCACACACACAATCTCCCTCTCTTTCCATCACACACCCCCTTTCTCTCTCTATCACACACACACACACACACACACACAGATGTTGAAACTTAAGCATTTATTTTTGTTTCATTGACATGATTTTCTCTCCTGCACATTGATTTTACTGAAAGACAATCAATAAAGTTAACACAACAGCATTTTGTTTTTACAGTGATCCATTTACATGTTAGCATAGCTCTTTACGATTAACATTGTCTGCAACCTTTCACTTTCAAGCACAATATGCATGGAGGACTTATAATCATCAAAATTAACAAGAACTTGTAAATAATCAGTTTGCAAGCCAGCTGGAAGGGGGGGGGGGGGGGGGGGGGGGGGGGGGGTTGAAGGTGGGGGGATAGCGCGAGAGAGACAGAGAATTGAACTTTATTTATCAAGGGTAATTTATTTATCTCGAGAGAGAATTGAACTTTATTTATCAAGGGTAATTTATTTATTAAGAGAGAGAGAGTGAGAGAGAATTGAACTTTATTTATCAAGGGTAATTTATTTATTTATTTAGAGAATAGAGAATTGAACTTTATTTATCAAGGGTAATTCATTTATTTATTTATTTAGAGAGAGAGAGAGAGAGAGAGAGAGAGAGAGAGAGAGAGAGAGAGAGAGAGAGAGAGAGAGAATTGAATTTTATTTATCAAGGGTAATTTATTTATTTATTTAGAGAGAGAATTGAATTGAACTTGATTTATCAAGGGTAATTTATTGAGAGAGAGAGAGAGAGAGAGAGAGAGAGAGAGAAACACTTACAGACTTACAGAGTTAGAAACAGAAGAGAGAGACACAGCATCCCTGGCATGGGGAAAAATTACTCATGATTATCACAGAAACCACATGCATCCTTCCGTCATATGGTCCAACAGAGAACGTTTCCGGTGGCGAAGTCATCCGATATAGTAACAGTTTCCGGTGGCGAAGTCATCCGATATAGCAACAGTTTCCGGTGGCGAAGTCATCCGATATAGCAACAGTTTCACATGTCCTTCGGTACCTGGCTTGTATTCATTAGAACTTGACACTTTTTCGTAGATAGTAGCCTGAAACAGAGCATTCAGCTGTTCAAAAGTCTGAGAGCATTCAAGTGCCAATCACTCTCCCTGTCCTTGCCACTCCCCCCTCCCTATCACTGAGCGCTTCTGGGGTGATAACGCGAGACAACTCCTGTGATCTTGCCACAAGGTGGTGCCAGTTACCAGCCGAAAGAAAGCAGGGGCATAACCTCAAAGGGGCATAACCTCAAAGGGGCATAACCTCAAAGGGGCATAACCTCAAAGGGGCATAACCTCAAACCTCACCAGAACCAACCATTGTGTGTTTACCGTATAAAATGCACGACTTACACACGAACTGTTACCAAACCAATGTGCTATTTGGGACCAATGCAATTTTTTCCCCCTTCTTCGTGTGATCTTGCCGCGAGGTGGCGCCAGTTACCAACCGAAAGAAAGAGGGGGCATAACCTCACCAGAACCGCCCATTAAAGTAAAGAGAAATTTCAGTTCAGGTCAAAAAGGTGCTTACTACTATTGATATCCCTCGCAAACCCAGAGATGATAGGTCGACAAACGTTTACATGGCTTCTCACCTTGTCTTTCCTATCTCTCTACATACCCCCCCCCCCCCCCCCCCCCCCCTTATTGGTCACATTGTAAGAGTAAGTCACAGAAATGTGGTCAAATTATGTATCATAAAGATATAAATTTAAACTGACTTAAGCATTAGTGCAGATCGCTGATACAAACACACATACACTTGTGTATCTCATCTAAAGTCAGGTTAAAAACCCAGGAACATACCCCCGATAGCTTTACCCCGAGGGCGTAAAACTTGAATTTCTCTAGCATTGCAGCAAGACCCACCTTTCTTCTTGGACCTGGTCTTAATCTCGTGACCTTCAGACTCCTGGGCTGAGGAGGGGCTCTTCTTTCCGGGAGATCTGCTCTCCCATTTCTTCTCTCTTCTCTCCTCAGACTCCTCTGCTCCTGAAGTCTTCCTTGCTCTTTCTGGTTCAGCTCTCGGTGATGAAGGTAATGGACTCTCCGACAGCTCCTTCAGTTTGGTGAAACTCTTAGGACTTTCAGGCCCTTCCTTTGAAGACTTCTTTCTGGATTTGGGGGATTCTGCGGCTTTGGGGTCTAAAACCATCGACTTCAAGGCCTTCTTCTGAAAGTCGTGGAGTAGACTGACCGACTTTCTTCTTGTGGCTTTTGTGGTGGACCCTGATCCACTGCTGTCAGCGTCTTCTGACGATGCAATCACTTGGCTTTTCCTGGACCCACTGCTGTCAGCGTCTTCTGACGATGCAATCACTTGGCTTTTCCTGGACCTTTTGGGTGCTGCAACGTCATAATCTTGCTGAGATTGTGAAGACTGGTCTCCGCTGCTTACTCCCGACTCTGCTGCATGCTTTTCAGGAGATTCAACCTGCGTTTTTCGTGCCTTTTTACTGGCAGATTTAGCTTTTCTTCTTTCCATTTTTGATTCTTCTTCTGAGTGGGTGGCCTTGGGTGATTTGACTGAGGTGGGAGTACCAACTGCCATAGATTTCCTCTGCCTTCTAGTTCTCCTAGAAATGGGAGTTGTGCTCTTGACTGATTTTTTCTTGGGCTTATTGTTGGTCTCAGGAGTTTTTTGTGGCATAGAACTCTTGGGACTTTCTTCTGATCGCTTCTCTTCTCTCTGGGACAAAGGTGAAGCCAGGCCAGTCTTCTTGGCAGATTTCTTTTTGCCTTGCTCAACTTCTCCTGAAGAACTAACCAGATCTTCCTCCGTCTCAGCTGGTGACGCTGGTGAAAGAGAACCCCACTTTCTCTTCTGATTGGGGCTTTTCTTTACACTAGGAGAATCCGCAGTAGGTGTTCCAGCTGGACTTTTATTGTCAGTCACGGTCTGCGGACTCTGAAGAGAAGCCCTGGACTTTTTACCACTTCTGGCAGAAGGGGAAGACAGCGGAGCATCACTGCCAGAGTTTGAAGTTCTCTTCTCTTTTGTCGCACCCTCTGAACTATCCTGCTTCAAGTGAACGTGAAGATCCGGAACCAGAGCGATCTCACTCTGACTCTCTGCCTCTGAGACCGAGTTGGGGACCATCGATTCGTTACTGAGCAGATGCCTGTCATCAGTCTCATCGCTGTCTGAACCTGGGACGACCTCCTCTGTGAAGAACATTGATGCAGTGGCTCTTGACTTGGTCGGAGACCTCGGAGAAGAAAGCGTTTTCAGAGAAACAGCCTCGTCAGCATTGTTGGACTTTTGTGGAGACTTGGTTGGAGATAAACCTGGCTTCACCATAGCAACCTCCGACTCAGAAAGCTTGAGTGGAGACTTGGTTGGAGATAAACCTGTCTTCACCGAATCAGTAGACTTCAATGGAGACTTGTTTAGCGGAGAATGTATGTTCAGCGTTGCCATTTTGCCAAGGAAGGGGCTGCCAAACTGGCTGGTTTCAGAAACAAGTTTAACAGTCTTTATACTAAGCGCAGTTGGAGTAGATTTCTCAATAGACATTTTTTGTTTTGTCGTAGGGCTTGGCAGGTTATCAGCTTTTGTCAATGTTTCGTCTGCTGCCTGTCTTTGGTTAAGATCAGGGGCTGTTGCTTTGGAAGAATGGCTATCAGACACCGTTCGCCTGCGTCTGCTCTCCGATAGATTTTGACTAGAAGGAGAACTTTCTGAATTCTTTCTGCTCCCCCTCGTGTTCTGGTCTGAACAGTCTTGGTCTGACAGAACCAACTTTTCAGATGCAGTCCGACGTCTTGACTTCAAAGGGCTTGAGTTTGGTGTTAAGGTGGGGCTTTTGGCTTTCTCTGTGTGCACACTTTCAGTACTGGCTGAGAACGACACCGTAAGGTCTGCTTGCATGGGAGTGTCGTTGCCTTCAGATTGAGATGTCAGTATTACTTCAGTCTCCTCTATTGTCTGCTCTGACCTGATGGTACCCTTTTCAGTTGTGACCTCTCTGATTTCAATGTCATTGCTGCTGATGATGGACACCTGTCTTTCGACTTCGTTTCCATTTTGGGTTTTATTCTCTGCTGATTTATCGTTCTCAGTCAAGTATATGTCCTCTTTCGTTTCCTTGCTGGATAATCCATCACCGTCTGTGGAATCAGCACCACTTGCAACTTGGTCATCCTGCTTGTTCAGTTCGCTTGAGGAGTTTGACTTTCGCGCCCTCTTCCTTTTCTTCTTCTTGGCTCCTCCTGCGTTCTCAGAGCTGCTGACAATGGCAGCCTTCTCTCCCCTGTCGATGTAAAAACTAGCTTCATCCGCAGAATCATTACTATCTATTGAAACAGTAGTATCCTGCTTGCTGGTGTTGCTGCCATCTGCTGTCTTCTTTTTCTTCTTCTTTTTGGGTTCGTCTTCACCGCCAGTGACAGTCATGCTGACATCTGTGCCGTTTCCTCTGTCCACGAAAAATCCATTCTGGTCAGCAGAGTCCTTGTTTTCTCTTGAAACGGAAACATCCTGGTCGTCCGTCACGCCGGCCCCTGTTGTTTTCTTTTTCTTCTTTCTTTTGGTAGTCCCTTTACCCTCAGAACCCCCGACACTAGCTCCTTTCTTGGTCCCCCTGTCAATCAAGAACAGACTGCCTGAGTTGTCTTCCTGTGGCTCGGGGCTTTCTGCTGCATTTCCAAGGGTGCTGAGATCAAAGACTTCCACAGTGTCCCCAGATTTTCGCTTCTTGGCAGTTTTGGAGATTCTTCCTTCCACTCCACTCCCTCTGTCGACTGCGAAGAGAACGTCTTCCGTGTCCTCAGTGGCTTCCAGATCATCTTCCTTCGTGGTAGCAGCAGCACCATGGATTTTCTTCTTTTTTTTCTTTCTTTTCTTCTTTCCAGGCTGTGCTTCTTCTTCCTCACTCTGATCCTGCAGAAGAATAAAATATACAGGTTCTGATGAAAATATTCATCTCATTGTCTCAAAGACTGCAAAGAGAATCCATGTTGTTTCACCATCATGCCATGTGATTAAAAAAAAGAAAAACAAAAATTGTATTTTTGAATATTATCAGAATGAAAATCTGGGCTATGCAATAACCGAACACTTTTTTTTGCGAAATTGTTGTTGAACTTTTCCCACTGATATAACATCAGTCATCTGCTTTGAAAGGTTGATTTGAGAATCATCAACCAACAGCAACTTTTTATTTAAAAAAAAATAAGTCAAGAAAAATAAGATAAAAATCCAAACAAACTAACACCAAATCAAGAGAGAGAGAGAGAGAGAGAGAGAGAGAGAGAGAGAGAGAGAGAGAGAGAGAGAGAGAGAGAGAGAGAGAGAGAGCAGGCAATGCATGCACATAAAAATGAAACTATGTGTACCTCCTCCTCCATTTCTGCATCAGGGTCGGCCGCTGTCTGTCGCTCGCAACTAGCAATTGCCTGAAACAAACAAGGGGCAGAAATAGTGAATATCATGTTGACATGGAAAAAAAAAAAAAATAATCCTACAAAGCTAAGTAATAATAATAATAAGTGGACATTTTTAAGTGCCTAACCTATGCCTCTAGGCCCATTACAAAAGAACATATACAGAATAGAACATATAAATGTACACCCTACATAAAACAATTAACCACACAGACAAAAATCAACACATGTATTGTTCAAACCAATATTCAAGTGAACACTTTTGATTAGAATAAGGTAACAATGAGATCACATTTTCTTGCTAAACATCTTCATACAAACTTAATCTTACAGAGATAAGTGAAAACAAAATTCTGGTGAATACTTTTGATTAGAATATGGACAAACTGAGATTACATTTTCTTGCTCAACATCTTCACAAACACACACACAAAACAAACAAACACCCAGCCTTTCTTTTAAACCAACACAGGAAACAGTGATGCACTGATAATCAATTTTTAGCTACATCAAGAAGAAGTCACCTCTTTTTTTAAAAGTGTTATTTCAGCACCTACAACTTTTCCAAGCAGTTTGAAAAGTAATTTTTTAATTTTTAATTTTTACATACATCACTCAGCAGCGTCTGCATGTCCTCATCTGCGTCGTCTAGAAGAAAGGTCGTGATGGTGCGACCCTTGAACTTTCGATCGTCAGGAAACTCTCCCTCCAGCTGAGGTTGCCACTCCACTGCCCAGCCTAGGAATCCTTTGGGAGCTCGCACCAGGCGTGTCTCCTGTAACATCGTCATGAATAACGCCACATTAATAAATGGACATTTACAGTAAGTCCCCCCTCTTTAGATCGCAATTTCATGTTACCTCAGTAAACTTACCTACCTAGACAGAGCTCAGCTGTGTGCCAATCAAACAATAACCAAACTTCAAGGGGAAAACAAAAAACAAGCAGAAAACAAACCTGAGCAACTACTAAAAGAAAAGTACAGAAAACTCACCAAGACAAGGTCGTCAAGGTCAGACAGAACATTGCGCCATTTACACACGGTCAGGACATATCGCAGGTAGTGAGTGTGGCTCTCTTTCGTCGGTTTTTCTCTCAGCAGGTACCTGCACATCAGAAACAAAATTATCAACACTTCACAATACCAATCACATACAAAAACTTGCAAACATGTTTGTTGAAAACTCCAGAAAGACGATCAAATTTTGCTCACAATACAGAGCTGACCTCATTCCGAGTGTGCAAAGTATATGCTGGGCCAAGAATAAGTCAGTATATGTGCGAAAAGGAGGATCCTTTAATGTAAGTAGTCACACAACTAGAACTTAGGACTGTTAAGAGGTAAATGTTTCATCAGAACAACCTATCAGTCATAATGTATCAGACTGGGGCGGTAAGTACTTCATCACGTCAAACTTGAATAGTAAGTCTGATAGTGTTTCTGTTCAAACGTCTTTCGGATGAGACGAAAAACCGAGGTTCCTTCGTGTACACTACATTGGGGTGTGCACGTTAAAGATCCCACGATTGACAAAAGGGTCTTTCCTGGCAAAATTGTATAGGCATAGATAAAAATGTCCACCAAAATACCCGTGTGACTTGGAATAATAGGCCGTGAAAAGTAGGATATGCGCCGAAATGGCTGCGATCTGCTGGCCGATGTGAATGCGTGATGTATTGTGTTAAAAAATTCCATCTCACACGGCATAAATAAATCCCTGCGCCTTGAATATGTGCGCGATATAAATTGCATACAAATAAAAAATAAATAAATCCTTGCGCTTAGAACTGTACCCACGGAATACGCGCGATATAAGCTTCATATTGATTGATTCAAACGTCACGAAAAGATTGCTGAACATGTACAATTGTTCATGTAAAACATTCAAACACAAAAAACAACACAAAGTACAAGACAACAACAAGAAATAATAATACAAGATATAAAAACAAAAGCAAACAGAGAGTAAAGTTGGGGATTTTTAAAACTCGGAAAATCAGCTTCAACGTTTTGAGTAGGGTTTCCATATACATTAGACTTCCCAAATTGCTGAAAATCACACTCTCAAATTCTTGGATTGTTCGAAAATGTAACTCACGAACTCTCCTCTCAATCTAAGAATTTCTTGTGGAAAGTCCAAGGGTACCTCATGAGAGAAGACAGACAGGTGGACGTGTCACTGTCAGCAGCGGTCATCTGTAAGACAGTGTCCAGTGACTTCTCTCCCAAGCCTGCGGTCAGTTGCTTCACCAGGCTGCAGGTACAGCGCTGCACCTTCCTGCTCACTTCCTCACCCCTGAAAAGATGCCATAACAACAGGTCAGTCAAGTTTCAGAAATAAAGAGTAAACGAAAGATTCTAGATTGTCACAGGTCAGTTTTCGTCAGCCTGTTTCTTTCTGCGTGCGCCTTCCAAAGGAAGTTTATGGAAGGAAAACACGCCGCCTTTTCGTATTAGCTAAAGAAACAGGTACTGCCTGGACTTTACTTTCCTTCACTCTTTCCCATGCTCTCGAAGTAGCGGAGAAAGGTCAACATTGGTTTACATAATTTAATACATGGATAGTGTTAATAAGATTCTTGCAATGCAGCACACATTAATCAGGTTAGTCTATATTTTTGCTAAATATCAGTATCGTACTAAATGTATCACACACTGTTCAAGCTAGGTCATGTTACTTGCATCACAGCACACTCTGATCAAATGTCTATTGCTGCTGGATTTCAATTCTGTCATGGTAATCTAACGTGACTCCGCTGCCGCAAACGTTCTTCAGAACTTTCCCTTGGAGGACATCAAAACAAAAGGAATACACATAATGTTTATGAAGTTTTGACTTAGCTCGATGTCATTGAAAAGGTACTCGAGATGACGTGCAGCACTTGACTGGTCTTGAAGACCGCGCTCCTGGTTTGGGTCATCACTCTTCTTCTCAAGACACCATCATCAAGTTAATAGCAGTAGTAGTCTGGTTACATCTCTCTCCACAATTACGGCAACATGAGGAAGAGGAAGATGAATGAATCAATTGGACCGTGGGTTCCTTCAAAGAAGGGGAACGGCTTTTCTTCCAAGCGTTCTTCGTTCCGTGGACTTGCGGAAAACGACCCTCTCGTGAAACGATTTTAGTTTACGTCAGTACACTTGGATACGTCACATGAATACGTCACTTGGCTACGTCGTGTAATGCGCGAGTAGTCTCGGTTGCCTATTCTATTCTTGACAGGTTCGCGCCTCATAATAATAATTCATGACAGCCCCTTTCTTGAGAATGAATTTCCCAAATTTAGTCACAATATGAAGCGCGACTTAAATAATCTGCTCCATGGTTGTCACAACCCGGTATTTCTTACCTCCTTTCTTCTTCACAAAAACGATTGGAGCATTGTACGGTGAGTTTGCCGGTTCAATGACCCTGAGCTTCAACATCTCGTCGATCTCGTCTTCGACCGTTTTCACCATCGCATGAGGTACGAGTCTCGGTCGAACAAACACAGGTTTCTTCTCTGTAAGTTCGATTCTGCACTTCTCCAAGTTGGTAGTAATCGGTACATCAGTCAGATTCTTGGAGAATGCACTACAGATCGCTTTCGCCTCTTTTGTTCTTTCTCTACTCAATTCTTTACAGAAGTTCACGCTTGTGACATCTTCTGTACGAGTAGTTTCCAGCAGAGGAATCATCTTCTGAGTGTCTATTCGGAAGATATCATCGTTCATCGTATCATCTTCCTCGATGACTACGGCGATGTGTTCTTCTGCTTCTTCTTTTTTTTTTCAATTCTGTTTCTGAGGTCGACAACGTATTCTGCTGACGTCTTCTGTTCACCTTCGACCGATTCATCAGTCCATGCACGACGCAGAACCTGCATGGGACCTCTGATGGTCTTGCCATACCGCATTTCAAAGGGTGAGAACCCCAGACTGTCTTGAGGTGCTTTCTTGGTTCTGCCTTTTGGCGCTGTTCTTTGGCATGTGTCACACGAGAGACAGTAACGTTTTATGTCTCCGACCAAACCTGGCCACCAGAACTCACACCTGATTCTATCAGTGGTTTTCTTCTGCCCGAGATGACTTGTCATCGGGTGGTCGTGCCCAAAAGAAAGCACTTTGCTTCTCATTTCTTTGGGAACAACGACTTTACTAGATTCACTCCCCGTTTTGTCGAGGGTTGTCCTGTACAAGATTTCTTTCTTGTATACATATTTCACACCGTGGAATGATTCTCCTGAAACAGCCATTTGGCGTACTTTTGCCAGTGTTTCATCATCATTCTGAGCCTTCTTGAGATCGTGCGGGGAATACATCTTGTGTGTATTTCTGTCATCATGCCTAGTTCCCGGCACAGGTTTCTCATTCTGCTCTTTTTCCTCCTTCTCTTGCTTACGTGTACTGACCGTCGCGTTGGTCTCACCTTGATACCAACTCGGGTCACGTACTGGAAACAAAGGGGTCTTCCTCTTGTTCTGGCCTACACCATACCATTTTCCTATGAGGACAGGATAAATGGGATCTTCGAGTATGACCACTTCGGTTTTGGCATCAAAATACGGACAGTCAATGTGGGCCACAGCCGTGGGACACAATTTCCGTGTTTTCTTCTCTGCGAGAGTAGTTTCTTTTTTCTTTGCCAAGTACCTTTCTTCAGGTATAAGGTCGGCACTGACCATAATACCTGAGCACCCGGAATCGCGTAATGCTTTTACGATTCGGCCGTCTAACTTGATGAACACTTCCTCTTTGAAATCCTTCTTTTCGCACGACTTGCACAGCTTGTCAAGATGTACGGGGATTTCTTGTTCATCAAATTCATTTCGAACATGAACTGCGTGAGCGCCTTCTCCCTTATTGGGACAAAATCGTGACGTGTGTCCTTGTGGAAATACACCATTCTCGTAGCTTTGCGTTCGTCGTCGAGATGACAGTCGGTTGCATAATGTTCAAATTGTGCAAACCAACTCTCGATGTCGTCTTTGTCATCAAGAAAAGGGATTTTTGGGATAAAGTCGTCATCCCCACGACGCCTCGACGCGTTATTGTTGGCGTTGTCTCGGCGTGCTTCCGTTTGTATCCTCAACTGTTCTAGCTGAAACGCGCGATCGGCTTCTCGTTCACGTTCGAGAACTTCACGTTCACGTTCACGTTCGAGAACTTCACGTTCACGTTCACGTTCCTCTCGTGCGCGTTCTTCAGCTACAAACTCCCGCAAGTCTTTGCCTTCGAGTCCTAACTCTCGTCCTATCGCCAAAAGTTCGCGAGTCCACTCCAATCCGGATTTTACAGGGTGGATCGGACCTGCACGTTCATTACTCGCAGCGGATACATAAGTCGTTACACGCGCGCCTAACGTCTGAGAATCATTATCGCTCGATTCTCCTTGGGTGTTGACATATGTGTCACCACCTTCAACATCTGAAACTACGGCCTCGGCCGTATTCTGGTTCTGCGGGTCAGCGTTCATTCTTGCTATATGCGCCCTAGTACTCGGGTGTTTGGATGTTTGCATATCCTTTACGTTAACTCACACACAGATATTCACTGAATCAAACTGCAAATACGTGATGCTCGGTTGAAAAACCGATTTGACTAAACTGCTTTTCACACACTATTTACTAGAGAGAGAAAACTCCCCCACTATAGAATGAAGTGTTACTTTAGTGAAGCTCACTTTGCTACTTGAATTCATGAACGTTCAACGTTACCTCAGTAAACGTTACGTGTCCCAATGACACGATTTCTCTGAACCATTCTAATATCCTTTTATAACCACGGATACCTAACACTAGAATTTATGGTTCTTCTGGTATATGTCAAACAATATACCGTTCTATCGAGTGAACTTCATTTTAATATCTCATCGGCGCTCCATCAACGTGGACCTTTCGCCTATATCAATATCAACTCGATTCTATCGCACAGTAAGTCGAAATAAGATTCTTCACTTATCTACTGCTGTATAGACAATAATCTAAATTTCCTAACCCTTACTCTTGGCGTTGTGAAGTGTGACTGTCTGCAGAATCAACTTCACTTCCACGGTCCTTCTGGACGAAGATGAGTGCTATCCCTCGTATATAACCCAATTCGCCCACCAACCTCCCACGGCGACCAACAATATTATAAATTTTGTCGACTAAGGGACACAGGATGGCCTGACAGGGTGTTAGTCCACTGTCTTCTGTTATAGCTTTTTGTTTAGCACAGCCAAATAGGGGGAACTAAACTACTATAACATTAGTGCTTTACGTGAATTATTATAGTGACGTCAAAGCCTTGCGTCACTCTTCATTTGGATTATTCCCGTGTGCTGAAGCACACACGTCAGACTCTGTTATCGTTAAATGATGAACTAACTATAAACATGAATAAATACAAAAGTTGATTTATACGATGATGAACATGAACGGACGAACACACAAACGAAAAACGAATAGGGAATTTGTTTGAAGAAAATTTGTTTGGGGAAGCCAAATTGAAATTACGAGTTACAAAATCCCGGACGAAGCCCCCATATGTCACAGGTCAGTTTTCGTCAGCCTGTTTCTTTCTGCGTGCGCCTTCCAAAGGAAGTTTATGGAAGGAAAACACGCCGCCTTTTCGTATTAGCTAAAGAAACAGGTACTGCCTGGACTTTACTTTCCTTCACTCTTTCCCATGCTCTCGAAGTAGCGGAGAAAGGTCAACATTGGTTTACATAATTTAATACATGGATAGTGTTAATAAGATTCTTGCAATGCAGCACACATTAATCAGGTTAGTCTATATTTTTGCTAAATATCAGTATCGTACTAAATGTATCACACACTGTTCAAGCTAGGTCATGTTACTTGCATCACAGCACACTCTGATCAAATGTCTATTGCTGCTGGATTTCAATTCTGTCATGGTAA
This sequence comes from Littorina saxatilis, assembly GCF_037325665.1. Classification (NCBI taxonomy): domain Eukaryota; kingdom Metazoa; phylum Mollusca; class Gastropoda; order Littorinimorpha; family Littorinidae; genus Littorina; species Littorina saxatilis. Next base: position 59,550,088 of record NC_090253.1, on the reverse strand, counting down.
TCTAACGTGACTCCGCTGCCGCAAACGTTCTTCAGAACTTTCCCTTGGAGGACATCAAAACAAAAGGAATACACATAATGTTTATGAAGTTTTGACTTAGCTCGATGTCATTGAAAAGGTACTCGAGATGACGTGCAGCACTTGACTGGTCTTGAAGACCGCGCTCCTGGTTTGGGTCATCACTCTTCTTCTCAAGACACCATCATCAAGTTAATAGCAGTAGTAGTCTGGTTACATCTCTCTCCACAATTACGGCAACATGAGGAAGAGGAAGATGAATGAATCAATTGGACCGTGGGTTCCTTCAAAGAAGGGGAACGGCTTTTCTTCCAAGCGTTCTTCGTTCCGTGGACTTGCGGAAAACGACCCTCTCGTGAAACGATTTTAGTTTACGTCAGTACACTTGGATACGTCACATGAATACGTCACTTGGCTACGTCGTGTAATGCGCGAGTAGTCTCGGTTGCCTATTCTATTCTTGACAGGTTCGCGCCTCATAATAATAATTCATGACATAGATGTATACTTCTCTTACAACTAAAGGATTGTGTGTGTGTGTGTGTGCGTGCGTGAGTGCAATTTATCACTTTGCTTTCCCTGAATGTTGTCCGAAAGAAGACTATTGCCAAAAAAATTGACATTGAAATTGTGCCGTCTTTGTCTTGGATCTTTTGTTTTTCAACATTGTGTGTCTCACCTACATTATTTTTTCTTCTTAGATTCAAACTTGACGGAGGAAAAAAACTAAAGAAAAAAAAAGAAATCAACACATATATATGCAAAGAACCAACTAACTCAATTTTCCCCTCTACATCAATGTTTCTTAAAGATTGATGTTGAGATTGGTTGGTTAGTTTGTTTTCTAATGTGCCTTCAACAGATATGGCGATGCGGGACCAATGCAAGTATTCATTTTGACAACATAAGGTTGCAGGAGAATGAGGCTGAAGAAGGGGGGGGGGCATGTCTGCGTTACCTGTTAGCTGTGATAAACAAGTCCAGATAGATGGACAGCAAGCCCGTCACCAGATCAGCGTACGTTGGAAAACTTTCAGATTCCTGCAACCAAATCAAGACTTGGTTACAGTGCATGGAGGAATATTTAATATGTAACGTGCAAATATTTAATATGCAAAAATACATCATGTAGTAAAATGAAACAGATCCCATTAAAAAATACCCCTGTGTTTGGTTTCTGCTAAACAGAATTTTGTTCATTTAACCCCTTCACTGCCACAGTATAACAGCATTTTGGTATTGCTGTGCGCCAGGGCACATTTCGCTTTCTTCGGTAGGTTCACTAATCTGTTCACTGCTCAATCATTTATTGAGATATCTCTTAGATCTTTGGCATGTGGTTTGCTTACACCCTTGGCTATTATGTGATAACATGATCATTGGACTTTGTTTGTGATTGTTATAGTAAAAATCGATATGACCATTTTTGTCAAAAATTACAGTTTCCAAACTTTCACACACACACTGCAGCACGTAAAACCGCAGAAAACACAGCTAAAACTGGTGTCAAACATCAGGTACTCACATTACAGCCCATAACAGTATTCTTTGTGGTAATCCATAAATCACTTCTTGTAGAGCTTCCAGAACACTATATCATTAGAAAACAGGTCTACGAGTTGATGTCCGACTTTCGGCCGCCATTTTGAATCTTATAGATCGGAAAAAACTTATAAAAAAGTTTTCACCACGTGGTACTAACTTATCTGAACGGTCAATGGGAAAGAACTGTGTTTAAACCCCTACAAGATGTTGTACAGTGGTTACCTCCCATTTAGTTTTCACAAATGTCCTGAAATGTGCTGATGTAAATGCCACGAACCTAGTACGTGTATGGGCGTATGACAAACCAAACATGACCACGTACCTAGTACGTGCTGGGCAGTGAAGGGGTTAAAAAGAAAAGCTAAACTATTTTAAAAAATACTGTCATTTTAATCAGACTAATACAAATTCACTTAATAATGAAAACCAATGTGTGATAAAAAAATTATGAATGTTAATTTCCAAATATTTTCAGGATAATCTATTCAAAGCATAAACTGCATTCTTCCTCTCCCAAGTGGAGGCAAACTCACACTCACACGCACAGCATGAAAGAAGCAAAATTCTAACCTGTTGGTAACTGGTTTTCCGAATATGGCACATCTTCAGAAACTTGTTAAACGCCTTCAGCCGCTTTCCAGCTCTGTGAAAAAACAAAACCAACATCAAAACTTTGTTCTTTCACAGCACAGCAATCATTCTGTATCTGTCAGCTTTCAACACTTCAAAATCTTGAGAAAGGCAAGGGTTAAAATGGCAACCCTTTGGATCTCCTATGGACTTTATATAAGATTGCTTTCCACATTTTACCCGAAGTCCCTCTTCCGATGTTTGCAGGCATGGGAATTGAAAAAAGTAAAAAAGGCTGAAAATGTGTAAGTAATATCAAAGTCGACAGAGCGATGCGCCTAGCCTCACTGGGGGGGGGGGGGGGGGGGGGGGGTCCGGGGGCATGCCCCCCCCCCCCCCCCCCGGAGAAATGGTTCTCCAAAGAACCCAAATTGTGCAATTTGGACTCATCTGAGCTCCAAGTTTGCCATTATATTCAGTTTTCAGAACCAATTTTGCCTCCCCCATTTATTTTTTCGGTGGACACTTTTGCTTTTTCGGCGGAACCAAAAAAAATTCGGTGTAAATTTACCTTTCTGCGGACAATTCCCATGCCTGGTTTGGTGGTAAGAAGCACACAGGGTGTTGAGAACCAGGACAAGCCATGCCGGAGAATTTGGACTGACTGAGGGGGAAAAAACACACTTACCTTTTTTTCATCTTTCGGGCTATGATTTCTTCAGCATCGTCTCTCAAGGTACTGCAACAGACAAGGCAATAAGATAAATAAAAAAAAATTTCATTCTGGCAACCTCAACAGTTGTATTAATTTGAAAGCTGATAAACACTGCAAGACAGCATAGAGAAAGGTAGATGAGCAGGCCAAGTGAATAGAAAGAAAAAATGCATCAGCGAAACTGACAACACACATCAAGGCAGCGCAAGCACAATCAGAAGAAAAATCATTGTCAGTTAGGGAGGAAGACAAAAAGACCAAGGAGAGGCAGAGAGAGAGAGAGAGAGAGAGAGAGAGAGAGTGAGAGTGAGAGAGAGTGAGAGAGAACTTTGAACTTTATTTATTTATCGAGGGTAACAGAATAAGCAAAGTATACATGCTTTTTCGTCCGGCCCTCGCCCATTGAGGGTAACTCGATTAATAACAAGAAGAAATAGAAGTTAAGTTAATTACAATACAATTTATATAATTAACATGTCAAAAAATTAAAAAGACATTTCAAAATGCATTATGAATATCAAAGTGAGAGAGAGAGAGAGAGAGAGAGAGAGAGAGAGAGAGAGAGAGAGAGAGAGAGAGAGAGAGAGAGAGAGAGAGAGAGAGAGAGAGAGAGAGAGAGAGAGAGAGAGAGAGAGAGAGAGAGAGAGAGAGAGAGAGAGAGAGAGAGAGAGAGAGAGAGAGAGAGAGAGAGAGAGAGAGAGAGAGAGGGTTAAACTCAAAGATGACCAAATCTCAACACCCACTTGAACCGAAGAAGCATGATGTTCTTCAAAGTACGAAGATCAGCAACGCCATCTGTCATCATCAGCATCTGACAGTATCTGTCCAAGTCAGCGCCATTCTCCGTCAATCTTAGTTTGACTTCTTGCACCTGCAACGCAATTAGTAGAGTAAAATGTTCAGTTGTCAACAAGACACGATCTTACTGTATCTGTCAAAGTGTTGGTCTTTGTCAATCTTAGTTTGTTTTCCTCCACTTACCACACGGTGAGCAGTGTCAAAGATATTTCTGTCATCATTAACAGAATCATGATCCCATCATTATCACAATCAAGATCTGAATGTTTCAGGTTGCACTAACGTAAGCTGCTCTTACGATTTTTGGAGATGCAATCCCCACCTACTCCACAACAAAAAATGCAAAAATTACATTGCCATCAGTACCATCATCATTATCAGTCTAAATATGCTTCATATCATCATCATTATCAGTCTAAATATGCTTCATACCATCATCATTATCAGTCTAAATATGCTTCAAGCCAAATTGATAAACAAAATTACATTGCCATCAGTACCATCATCATTATCAGTCTAAATATGCTTCAAGCCAAATTGATAAACAAAATTATAATCGTAGGACAGCTATGACAATGAAAGTCGCTTGTTCATTTCAATGCTTCTTATTCTTTCAGGTTTCAGGAGATCGGTTCCGCATAACTCTCACTCTATTGCACATGTCACACAGGTCACACATGCATTTAGAGCACTTACTTCCCTTTGTTTCTCATGTCGAGTATAGATCTGTAACAGGGGGGGGGGGGGGGGGAGGAGGAGGACAGCTTACCCATAGGTCTTGAATCAGCTGTTCAACCTCATCGGCGCCTTTACCACACCTCAACAGCTCAATGATCTGCTGTCTCACTGCATCTGTTACGGCCACAATCAACACACACGAGAATAATCAGAAACAGATGACAGTCTATAGGTAACCATTTCCAAGTGCTGGCTTCCAATAGAAGATCTGTAAAGCAACAAAATTAGACCCAGCCCCCTCCAAAGAAAAAAAAGCTGACAGATGGGAGAGAGAGAGAGAGAGAGAGAGAGAGAGAGAGAGAGAGAGAGAGAGAGAGAGAGAGAGAGAGAGAGAGAGAGAGAGAGAGAGACTCAGAACTTTATTACACAAGAAGAGCAAACGCTCGATCGAGTCACTTTCGCAGTTCTGAATATTATATGAGGCATCAGATGGACAGGAAGAAATTGCTATTCACAACACAATGAGTCACGTTCACATAAAATTTGAGCCCGGTCACTTTTATAGTTTCCGAGAAAAGCCCAACGTTAAGTTGTGTGTTGCCGAACAGAAAAGGCTAGTTATCTCCCTTGTGTTTCTGATAACGTTCGTAAAAGGCTACAGATGTAAATACTTTGATGTAAAGAATAATCCTACAAAGTTTCAATCACATCCGATGAACTTTGTCAAAGATATAAAATGTCTAATTTTTCCTTTGACGCTGACCTGTGACCTTGAAAAAGGTCAAAGGTCAACGAAACCATCGTTAAAGTGTAGAGGTCATTGGAGGTCACGACTAAACAAAATATGAGCCCGATCGCTTTGATAGTTTCCGAGAAAAGTCCAACGTTAAGGTGGTGTCTACGGACGGCCGGCCGGACAGACTAACACTGACCGATTACATAGAGTCACTTTTTCTCAAGTGACTCAAAAATAAATACAGAAATACATTGTATGGAATGCAACGAGAGAGAGAGAGAGAGAAAGAGAGAGAGAGAGAGAGAGAGAGAGAGAGAGAGAGAGAGAGAGAGAGAGAGAGAGAGAGAGAGAGAGAGAGAGAGAGAGAGAGAGAGAGAGAGAGAGAGAGAGAGGGAGAGAGAGAGAGAGAGAGAGAGACTCAGAGAGAGAAAAATTAAGAGAACATTAAACTCAAAAAAACGTATTACTTACGGACGAGAAACAGTCTACGTTTTGGCTGTGTGTAGGGGGTGGGTTGTAGTGTGAAAATACACACACTAAATCCAATTTTTTTTTCTTTTTACCTACACCAAGCTCATACCAATATGAACAAAGTTTATGACAAAACAGCATACTCCAGAGCAATGTGTCCATTCTAAAAAGGAAGTATAGTTACCACAACAGGACTTGGCCAGAGAGTTGAAACTAGTGTTGCCAAAGAAAGTCCACCACTGTCAGCAGATGAGACATAAAATCTGTACCTCTGGTAAAAACTTACCAGCAGATTGAACAGGTTCAGCTGATGGTTCTTCATCATCATCGTCGTCACTTTGTGGAGCCGGTGCAGTCTTTTTCTTGACAGCTTTTGTCCTTCCCTTACTTGGACTTTTCTCATTTTGCTGGGCGGTCTTTGCCAACAGCTTCCTAGCGGCTGTCTTCACACATCTGAAATGTACACCAGAAAATGTCACTAAACGTAGAAAAATCCCCCCTCCCCCCCCAAATAAAAAAGAGACTGTTCTCAGATATCTCCAAAATGCTAATCCATCAAAATTTTTGAATACCAAGGAGTCAAGGACAAGAAATATTTTGTTCCATCCCGATTCAGAAATTATCAAGTACATCTCAATGATGAAAACATACTTTTTGGAGACACAGACTGTAAATTCTTTGCTGCCCTACATGCCAACCGGCATAACGGGCAGTAAGTAAGTATTAGTAAGTACGACAGAAAATTCACTAGCGACCACAAAATACAGGACTGCAAGAGGAGTGTGCAGATGATTGGGCCAACAAAAAAATAAATGCTGATCTAAAGGAACAGGATCAAAAGGTTGGTTGACCATCAGTTGTTGATTCTTGGGATTTTTGTGTTTGTTTTTCACACACACACGCTTCATCTACCTTGGGTATGTCTCATTGTCTGTGAACCTGAGTAGTCCCCCCCCCCCCCCCCCCCCCCCCCCCCCCCCCCCGATAAGTTACATGACTAACACTAACAGGTTTAAGATTGGCAAAAAAAATAAAAAATAAACCCAAAAGTGTTGGTCATGTTTCCCTTATCCACTTCTCTTGATTGATATCACAATCCACGCGAAGAGGGCAAAACAGACATTATGAGTCAGTTACACTATCAAAGCTCATTGTTCGAGCTCTATTCTCAGCACACTGTCTTTTCTTGTCAGAATCGCAGATGTGTCTGCCGTTGCTCTTAAACTCAAAGCCTTCTTTGGACACTGGTGCAGGGGTGAGTTTTGGCGCTCGCCCGCTCGCCCGCGGCGACTTCAAATCGCGTCGGGCGAGTTCGAAATTCCTCTGAAATCGCCCGCCGGGCGAGTTCAAATTTTGCTGAAGTACAAAGTCGTTAGGCAACGTAGTCAATCGGAACGGCCGGCGAACAAATATCTCTGCGGGCGATCTCAAAATCTGTCACTTCTCTACTGCCCACTCATTCCCCCATGGAAGGCCCCACTTTGAGGACTCAGGACTACCATCAATCAATGTCAGACACATTGGCTAGACAGCTACCCCCCTCCGCCTCACTTGACCGTGTCATCACCCCTCCAGTGCCACGAGCCGCTGGCGATTGCATCAGCAGTCAAAATAGTTAAACCCCCCCTCTTTGCGCTATTCACTTCACCCCCTCTCTGATCTTATCCTGCGCTCACCAATCCTTCAGAGACTTTCACATGTTGTAAAACAGTTTCCTCTCAGATAAAAACTCGGTCATTGACCCCGAGTAAGAAGGTCAGTGTCTCAACAGGCAGCTGTGTTCAGATTGCAAGTAACGGTCATTGGACCCAGGTCTCAAGGCCAACCAGCTTTTACAATGCATCTGCCTTTGATCTGACCGCCCATCCAGAGCAAACATATTCCCCCTAGCCCTCTGTATTTTTCCTTTGATGTGCCTGCTATGTACCACTGATCCAGTTTCTGGGAAATGTATATAATTATGTCATTGACTGCAGGGATACTCATTGAGACCGTTTTCCCAAATATGTTAACACCAGCTTTGCTGACCAACTTAGTACAAGTAGTGACAGTACTACTGCTGTCAATTATTTCCCTTCAACTAAGGAAGTAAAAAAAACCACCCAGATCCACTATATAAAGAAGAAAAGACAGACCTTCAACAATAGGACAAGGGATGCAACTCTGCTGAATCAAAAGCATAAAGATCACCTGTGAACAATTCTAGGATCAGGAAATCTGAACATCTGTTTGTTTTCATTAGGAAATAGAAATGAAATGTAATGCTTTTGATTATTTATGACTTAAGCTGTGGTAAATTTGGCTGGTATGCAACTTTTACAGTAATATTAATAACACAGACATAAAGAAAAAGAAACAAAACAAGAAAGCAACTTAGAAAAATGTTTTGTTTGTAGTCAGTTTTTTATACTTGGTTTTATACAACAAAAAACATAATTTAAATTAAAAAAAATGCTGATTTACTCTTTTGTAGTGTGTGTTTATGTGGTAAGTAAAGTTCCATAGTAAATTACTTTGTAAATTGTGTGGTTGGGGTACATAAAGGGGGTAACTTTTAGTGAGGTTTAGTGTGTGATTGTGTGACAGGGTGTGAATGTGGTTTTGATTTCTTGTTTCTTTGTGGCGGCTTTTATTTTAAATTCTTTATTAAAACAAGGTTAATTATCATTATATTAAAACATAGCATTTTAGTCATCAAGTTTTCTGTGTGTTTGTGGTAGTTATTAGTAGTGCAAATCCACATGTATGCATTATAAGTATGAATGTACGTCTTTTGTGTATGTGGTTAGCAAGCGACGAGCCGCTGGGGCGGTTGTAAGAAATCCCGGCAAGTTGGGGGCCGGTTGGGATTTGGGGGGGCCGGTTCAATTTTTGACTTACCGGCCCCCCTGGCCGGTAGCAAAAAAAGTTAAGGTACACCCCTGCTGGTGTTTGTCACAATGTCAGTGGTTTTGGCAAGGGTATTCACTCATCCACAACCTATACAAACACAACAGAGTTATTTAAAACAAGAAGAGCAAACGCTCGATCGAGTCACTTTCGCAGTTCTGAATATTATATGAGGCATCAGATGGACAGGAAGAAATTGCTATTCACAACACAATGAGTCACGTTCACATAAAATTTGAGCCCGGTCACTTTTATAGTTTCCGAGAAAAGCCCAACGTTAAGTTGTGTGTTGCCGAACAGAAAAGGCTAGTTATCTCCCTTGTTTTTCTGATAACGTTCGTAAAAGGCTACAGATGTAATTGTAAATACTTTGATGTAAAGAATAATCCTACAAAGTTTCAATCACATCCGATGAACTTTGTCAAAGATATAAAATGTCTAATTTTTCCTTTGACGCTGACCTGTGACCTTGAAAAAGGTCAAAGGTCAACGAAACCATCGTTAAAGTGTAGAGGTCATTGGAGGTCACGACTAAACAAAATATGAGCCCGATCGCTTTGATAGTTTCCGAGAAAAGATATAAAATGTCTAATTTTTCCTTTGACGCTGACCTGTGACCTTGAAAAAGGTCAAAGGTCAACGAAACCATCGTTAAAGTGTAGAGGTCATTGGAGGTCACGACTAAACAAAATATGAGCCCGATCGCTTTGATAGTTTCCGAGAAAAGTCCAACGTTAAGGTGGTGTCTACGGACGGCCGGACAGACTAACACTGACCGATTACATAGAGTCACTTTTTCTCAAGTGACTCAAAAATGGTCTATTTTGAAGAACAAATGTATCTTACCTGATGAAGAATGCACAACATTCTTTCTTGTTTCCCACAAGAGTAGCCCTGAGGTCTGTATCCGGCAGGTCCTGAATAAAGTGATGGTAGTATCCTATGATCTCTTTTCTGGAGATGGATGGCTCTGGAAATACACAAGTTTAATGGATGTTTGCGTGTGCTTATGCGCTATAGAAATCTCCTTAATAATAATAATAATAATTGATAATCATCTGACAGCAGGGGCTCACATCCATGAGGTGGCATAGGACAAATGTCCTGGACAATAAGAATAAGAATAAGAATACTTTATTATCTCAGAGAAATTCAGGCGTGGTACATAACAATAATACAAACAGGACATTGTTTTTACATAAGGCAAAAAAAAAAAAATAGGTCTGTTTACGGTAACATAGGCCCAAAAAATAGGGTCGGTAGGTCGGGATTTTTTTTTCTTTCCAAAAAACCATATTTTTACGTTATTTTGCCAAAAAACAAGATTTTTTTCTTTTCTTTTTTTTCCCAAATGCCAAAAAAAGTCTAGGGTCGCGCGAAAAAAATAGGGTCGGTCGGGTTACCGTAAACAGACCTATTTTTTTTTTTGGCCTAAGACATATAGCACTATATAACAGGGCAGGTTATAAACACACCTCCCACATACCTCTCTGGCCATTCCTTGCATTGTGCTTACGCATTCAGTCATGAACACATCCATATGCAAAAGTGATAGGACATTAATTTTGTCCTGAACAAAAATAAATCAATAGGACTTTTTTTTCGGGCATAAATTTTCGTTTTGGCGAAAACAACTTTTCTGTTGCTTTTTCGGAAGAAAAAAACCGCGAAGGGAGGCAACGGTCAACCGGCTCCGCGGAGCATTCAGAGTTGCGACCCTTGGAAGCTCTTCTCTATAAAAAAGCACATAAAGTTTCCCCAAGTTTCGTCTGCTTTGAGAGACACATCGCTTCGCAAAACATCGATAAAATAGCAAATCAAACTACTGTAAATTGGAAAGTACTGACAATGTCTGGACCAAATAAAAGCATAATCCGACAATGACCACTTTGTGACAAAAACAACAGGACATATATGTCCTCTTGCATGACAAATGACGAAATGTATCTAGGACATTTGGAAAAAATATTCGTGTATGTCCGATGTCCGACATGGATGTGAGCCCCAATGTGACAGTAATTAAAGATATTTTGTACACTACTTTTGCTGGCTGAAAAATATTGACAAGCTACTTTTTTTTCCTTTTTATCTGGTAGCTGCCTTGCCTTGATTTACTTTGCATCCAAGGTCTAGCTTTGGCCTTTATTGCCTGAATCCTGATTGTGAGTGTGACAGACCTGGGAGTTCTGAATAAAATCTAGTTTCTCTTGCTTCTATATATATATACGACTAGTGTCTGTGTGTCTGTGTGTCTGTGTGTGTGTGTGTGTATCTGTCTGTGCGCGATGCACGGCCAAAGTTCTCGATGGATCTGCTTCAAATTTGGTGGGCATATTCAAGTAGACCCGGGACACGACACAACCTGGTCGATATTTCAACACGTGCTCTCAGCGCGCAGCGCGGAACCGATTTTGGTTCCACCTCAGCTATTTTGGTTCCACCTCAGCTTACCCGGGCCCCCATACCGACACACCATAGCCGCTACACCACATCACAACGCCAAAGTTCTCGGTGGATCTTTTTCAAATTTGGACACCGTATTCAGCTACACCCCGGACACAATATCATCGATGAGATATTTCAACACGTGCTCTCAGCGCGCAGCGCTGAACTCATTTTCGTTTTTGGGTTCATTTCACCATTATAAGTAACTCTTCCTTATCTTCTCCAGTGTTTGGCGTTTATCTCCCTTCCTTCGTGTGGCTTTCCCGTTCAGTTGTAAGTTACTACACTGCGCTGTCCACTGCGCTGAGCGTCTTCGGATATTCCCGGCGTTCTGTTACTGTTACCTATTTTTAGAAGGTCAACGCAGTGTACAGAACGTAAATTGGACCCGTAAATTATCCTCACTGTAAAAGTGCAAAGGTCGAATCAATTTATAGCCACGCGAAAAATACACTGTCATCTATCTCTCTATAGATACGGCTTCTCTGTGTTTGTGTGTGTGTGTGTGTAAGTGTGTGTGTCTCTATGTAAGCAACACCTGTGCATTCTTCAGTTCTGTTTGTGATGTGGTCTGGCGGCTTTTGTGTAATTTTATGTACTGGCCTTCCTTTGAGAAGCCATAACTTGCTCAGTCCTGTTTGAGTGGAGTTCGCCTCCAAAGGTGATTAACACGGTTACATTCGTCGACAAGGATGGGACTCGATATGGTCAGGAATGGCATTATGGCCACTGAATCATATTCGTGCTGTTCCCATTCCACGAATCTGGGAGGGACCTAAGCTTGGCGGGTCCATAGTTCGGACCTGGCGAAGCCGGCGTACGGCTCTAAGTACTTCTTCCCGGCGAAGCCGGCTACCCGGCGAAGCGGGTATTCATTCTAGTTTGTTATATATAGATCATAGAATGAAACTAAAATCAGATGCTAACATCGCTCCCCACCTAAATTAGCTATGTCTGCAACATTGAACGTTTCTGCATTGCAAATTTGTTCTCCTGTAAAGAAGCGTTTCAACGTACCGTACCCATCACAGTAAAACCAAGTCAAGTGAGGAATGGGATTCGAACTTAGTTAAGTTAGTAAGGTTGTACACTGAAGTGCTGCATCCAAGAAAATAAAAAGCAAGAAGTGTGGCAGACGCACTGTAACCGTTACCATAGTAGTACTAGTAGTAGTGGTTAGGGACTGGATTGGTATCCATAAGCCTCACGGCATTTTTCGCGTCCCATCTCATATCAAATTTGTTGCAGGTCAATCATATTAACATGCTCAAAGTCGTATTTACTCAATATCAATTATCGTACAAATAAAGTGACTCAGTCACAAGTTTTTGTATGTCCAGCAGATTTTGAAAGTGTTAATAGTTTGTGCCTTTTTAACAACATCAGACAGTGTGTTCCATGATGGTGCAACTCTGTTAGAAAAGGAATGTTTCCGGATATTAGTTTTACTAAATTCAATCAAGATTTTGTCCGTATTTTTCCTCGTTACATCAGTGGTAGACTTCTTGAAAAAAGACTCGACTTTGACATTATCAGTGTCTTAACTCTTATAAGAAGTCTTAAAGTAAAATCGTCTAATAAAATTATGACACTGACTGATTTTCTGTAAGCGAACGAGAAGAAAAAAGAAGGCTGATTTTTTTCTAGGGCTAACGAGTTAGCATTGACACGCAGTTTCGTTTTGCAAAGCAATGTCAATGATTGAATGATTATTTCATATTTGATATGGTTGTCCATCGTTTCCTTCTCATGAAGACCACAGCAAGATTCGAATATTCTATGATTGCTCATAATAGGTCTGATTACATTGAGACGAATCGCAATAATAGGCCTGATGCACAAGTTACTAAAATCATGCTACCAGTACCATTTGCCGAAACACAACCGGCTATCTTCGTGTTTCTGTCAGGCTTTTTCTTCCCATTATGTGTAATATACTGCTTCAATCAAAGTCCAGAATGTGTATTTAGTATCTCTTGTATCCCAGAATCACATATTCCATAATTGTCATTTACCATCTTTAGCAATATTCTTGCTTATTTTCTTCAGGAAAGCCTGGCTTTCTTCCATGCTGCAGCCAGTCCACAACCACGTGCAATCTGTATCGTCCACGTTGATTCGTTATTGTGAATAGACCTTAATCCAATGAAATTCAATGTTTGATCAGCGAACTAGAGTCTTTAGTAGTTTCGTAAATACGCCATGAAAATAAACAGGGCAGCAGTTCTTCTGATCTTAGGCAAATTATTACCATTATGTCAGCAGAAGTTATTACACGGTGATCCTTGTTATCAGACAAAGAAAACATGTCTCTAAGTATTTTGTGCAAAATGGTGGACAGCTTCGCTTGACATGCGAGGGCATTGTGGGATTGATGGGAATTTGTTGGAGATACTGGACACGAAAAGCGCTGTCTGATTTATCTTCATCATACCTGTTCTTGACACCTTACCTGCTACGGATCGCCGTCACCTTCAATCTAAGGACCTAGGCTATGCGTTCTGGCCGCCAAGTCGGCCCCAAAGAACTGCATAGCCATGGAATACGACAGACGACACCACCACTCCAGTGAGACTCTTATAGTGATTTGTTTTGATATGGAAATTGCAACAATTGTTTTCTTGTTTTCTGTCAATTTTGTTGATATTTTCCTAACCTCGGATGATTAACTGTACATTTGACTGTTTCAGATGTCAATGGAGTCCACAGGCCGCCGCCACCTGATATGCATCAGCAACCCTCAGACAAGAAACGGCGCAACTACAAGTTAATAGTGGACCCTACAATACACAGCTACAAAGGAAATGCCAAAGTCTATCGCTTTGATGGAATCAACCCGGTAAGAATGGTACAGAGGGGAACTGACTTATCTGCAAGACATGGTTCAGTTTAACTGAAGAAGTGAAAAGAAAACAAACAATGTTTCATTCAGTTAGCTGAGTTACCTGTGCTCTCTTCAGTAAGCATGTGAACTGATTTGTAAACAAGGCAACATTGTTTTTTGAAAAAGTTTTTATCTGATGCAGACTATTTGGTGTGCAAATATTGAAACTTTCCAACATTTGGTCCAAGTATCAACTCTTGCGTCAGAACAATGCCAGCTTCAAGTTTAATCAAGTGAAGAGGAATAAATCAAGGGAGGTCATCCCCCTGATCAATGGGAGTCATTTCCCCTGATAAGATTTTCTTTTGTAAACAAGATGTTTTGATGAAGTTTGCATTTTTATTAAATATAATTTTCATCATGATTTTGTTTAAATAAATTTGTAGTACAGTAAAACCTGTCTCTAACGGACACCCTTGGGGAATGGTAATAGTGTCCCTATTAGACAGGTGTCCCTTCTTCACAGGTGGAGGGGCCGGGGCAATATTTTACAAAGAGCACGTAAAATGAACAAGACACTTTTTGTCAGTCCTGTAGTACGGTATGTATTTATTGGATTGAACATGAGACTCACTGAAAATGTGAGTAAACAAATGATACATGTAGCAAACAACAACAACAACAACATCCCCCTCCCCCACACACACCTATCCCGTTCCCTACACACACTGTGCATTCAAACTTACGCAAGTCGGACGTCACAAAGCTAAAAATAGCTGACTCTTCATCAGTCATTCAACGGGAAATTCCGCAGTGTGTCTCGACCAAATTGGGTCAGCTCTTGTTTCATTCAGTTTTTCTAGTCTCAGCATAAATGCATGGAACAAAAATTTAGCTGTGTTAACTATTGTTTCCTTCGAACCATTGCTTACAAAGAGAGAGAGATCATCACGTCTTCTTTTTCCGATTTGATCCTCGCGATCTGTGTTTTACCACATCCCATCTCCTTCGCCACATCTCGGCATGATTGGCCGCTATCTAGTTTTTTCAAGGCAGCGACACGCTGCTCTAAAGTCAACGCTTTTCTTTTTCCTGCTGGAGATTCCATTTTCAAACACAGTAGTCTACTGTTTCTTTTGGTTGTGACTGTATCCATAATGCGGAAAAGCGAAAGTGAGTGAGCAAAAGTGGATCTCCATCTAAACAAGCCACTGATTAGTCAGAAAAGGGACAGGACAACCAATCAACAATCATTTGGGCTACGGCTGCCGAGCACTGACTTGCATAACAGTCGAGTTTTCGAAGTTGCGTTTTTATGTACGTTGTGTCCGTTTGTGACAGTGTTTACACTTCCTACGGTCCGAAAAATCGTGTCCGCGTCCGTAAGTGGCAGGTGTCCGCCCGTTAAAGGTTAGTTATTGTTGAAATCGTGTTCGTGCCATGATAAACTGTCCGTATGTAGCAGGTGGCCGTTACAACAAGGGTCCGCTAGACTCAGGTTTTACTGTACAATACGCAAGACATGTTTTATTTTAAAGCAAAAACAACAACAGCTGGTGAATGAGAAGTGACCTATAATTAATTATACAAATAATTGAAAATGATGGTAAGGACAGGAGACCACTTCTTTAATTTATGTAGAAAATTAAATGATAGGATATTTTTTCAGGAGTAGGGTATATATGCTGGTAGTCGAGAAAGCCGAATATAAACAAAAGGTTTTTAAGTATGACAAGAGAAAAAACAAGACACAAGTTAAAAACATTTACTGAGAATTAACTTAATTTTTTTTATTGTAGACTCAGTTTCCTACTGATCAGAGAATATTTGATAATGTAGAAAATAAAGATAAAATAGAAGACTTGTTATATTAAAAGCATATCTGACAATCTAGGTGTGCCTAATTTGGAGGAAAAAAAATCATGCCAGATTATTTCTCGTAACTACAGTAGAAACTGAGCGTTCAAGTGAAATATAGTATCTGAGAAAAAACATCAGGATTTCACTTCACATGTCAACTTTTTCATGCTTCATAGGTGGCTACAAACAACTGGGAAGCATAGTGCATATATTTGAATTGCTTTAGACTCAGAGTTTGGCGTGCTTTTTTTAAAAAACCTTATCTGTGCACGAAAGGGCTATTTTTGGAAGAGGCTTTGAACAGGTGTAAATTGTAATGCCATTTTTTGTTTGTGTAATTAGTTTAGGTGAAGGTAGAAACATAAGTCAGGCATTTGAATTGTCCGCCGAAAGGCAAATTTTTTTTTGTTCCGCCGAAAAAGCAAAAGTGTCAGCCGAAAAAATAAATTGGGGAGGCAAAAATGGTTCTTAAAAATGAATATAAAGGCAAACTTGGAGCTAAGATGACACCAAAGTACACCAGTTGGGTTCTTTGGAGAAAAAAAAATTCCGCCCCAAATGCCCCCAAACCCCCCTAGCAGGGCTAGGCGCTTCGCGCCGTCGACTTTGCTATTACTTACAAATGTTCAGCCTTTTTTTACTTTTTTCAATTCCCATGCCTGATAAGTGTACATCCGAGTTCATGTTAGGGGTGAGGATTGAAAGGAGTCGGGTATTTTGATAGTTCATATCGCTTTGTGGGTAACAGTAAAGCCCAGGGCTGGGCAGGTCCTTGAAATTTGTGTTTAAAATTGTTCACCTGTACTCTTTGCTTGATTAGGACGGGCACGTGATTGACGCCCGTGACCCTCGACCTCGTTATCAACGAATCTGGTGCCGACGGCAGGCAGCTGATCTCCCCGTTCCACAGTTCAAGGTACGGTGGAGTTATCATGTCCAGCTTGCATGAAGGAGAGTGTATTGTTTCAATGTTTTTTTTGTATTTATATATTTGTCTTTATTTTGTTTTTTGAAAAGCCGCTTCAGGCAAGGGAAGGGAGACAATCACTCAGTAAGCAGGAGTTATTTTGAACCCAATTCCTAACACATACACTGACATCAAGAACTTAAGTATTATACTGAGAAGGTTAGATTATGTTCTTTTTTTTCTGTATTTGTGTGTGAAGTATATGGAGTAGTACCGTATTTGACGGACTACAAGCTGCGACTTTAAAAAAAAAAAAAATCGCATTGCGGCTTATAAAAAGATGCGGCTAAAACGTTACCTAAACTTGAATACCATTCACAGACCTGTTTACTCTTACGGAATGGGCGGAAGTTTTACGGATTTAAGATCGTCTTTCCGCTTGTCCGCGCACTGCTTGAAGTCTTCCGCAATTTGGCGCGATTTTGAGAAAAAAATATTTGTGATGTTTTCGGTAAAAAGTTGCGATAGTTTTCTCAGTATTAAGACGTCTTTCGTCAATTTCCGGTTAGAACGGTGTCTTCTTCCGGGACTTTGGTTACACGTGTTGCCTGTTGGTGTCCTTTTGCAAAATGCCTCCAAAAAGAAAGGAACAACACCGACACGAAACTGACGATGAAGAGCGCGATAGTGCGTGTGGGGCAGAGAAGAAGAGAATCTATTATCAGAAGTGGAAAGAAGATTACTCAAAGAAGTATCCGGACTTGACGGTTTCCAGGAAATTTGGACCAAGCCATTCTTACTGCACGCTGTGTGACAGTCATTTCTCGATCACTTTTTTCTTTCTATTTGCTTTCTCCGAAAACTACATCTCAAATATACAATGACGCTATCATGTAATGTAGAATTAAGTTGATCATTTCTTTGCACACAGCAAATTATGAAAAAAAGAGTGTTTTATTGCTTTAGAGCGAGTTTGTGGCTTCAAAAAAAATCTTCCGCATGAAGTGGAAAATCTTCCTCATTTTCCTTCAAATCTTCCTCATGGGTCAATGTCAGGGTAAACAGGTCTGCATTCACCTAATGGAAGTCGCCGCGGATTTTCATTTCGCTCGATTAGCGATTACCGGTACTTTATTAGCTCTCTACTCAAGACTCGGCGCTTTTCTCTTTCTTTCGCGAATCTTCGTTTGTCAACAAGTCGTCGTGACAAGATAGCGTACAGAGAAACACCGGATGTATCAGGATCTCGCGCGTGCGAGATTTCGTTTTTTTGTGTCTCGCGATAGTTGGAGGAGCGAGAGCCGCCATGTTGTGTTTTCGTCTGCTCGAAATGTGCGCAAAAGTCGTAAATCATCCAAAAAAAAGCTTATTCCGGGCGGGACTACATGTGTGTGTTGGTTACAAATTGTGTGTGTGATATTTTTCTTCAAACTTTTTCACTTTTCTTCTTTGTTTCACTTGTTTATTCTCGGAGCCGATTTCGCCAAATACCGTACTTTCGTTTGCCTGGTTGTTTTGATTGATTGACACGATCTGATTATATTTTTTTCGACGGCGGCTAATATAGTGACGCGGCCTATATGTGGCTCGTCCCAATTTTTTTGTTAAAAGTCGGGGGTGCGGCTTATAAAACGGTGCGTCTTGTAATCCGTCAAATACAATAACAGAGAGTGGTGAGCTAGGTTGTGAATAAGTGTTGCTCAGGTGGATTATGTGTTCCAGTTGGTTCCCTCCCTTTGTTCAGCAGACAAAACTGAATAACCAGCTTCATTTGTGTGCATTGGTAGCCACACCGGATTTTGTTATGGCCAAAGCCAGAAGTATTTTTTTTCTCAGATTCTTTTTTTCCCCTGTCAAGTCTGTACTATGTATGTACTGTTGAGGCACAGCATACAAGATTTGTTATCTATGGTTTTGTTTTGCCTGTACATTTTGGTGTGCTTATTGATGGTATTGTTATGCTAAAACTTCAATTTAAGGATGATATCATACCTGAATTTTCCCTTCAGTATGACCATAACTATGTGGGAACACCTCCGCCCAAAGAGGTGACCTTCACCAACCTCAATGACAACATCAACAGAGACTTCCTAGAGAACATGTGCAAGAGCTTCGGCACCATCGAGGAAGTGCGCATCTATTACAACCCGAGGAGCAAGAAACACCTGGGGATTGGCAAGGTAAGGGTGTGGACGTTTCTTGTCTTGTGTTGCTTACTTGTCTTGTTCGGCTCTGCATAGAGATATGCCGTATTAAGAATTAGGCGTGACTTGTAACAGTTGTTCTGTTATTTTGGGGAGAAAAGAGTAAGTAACTAGAAGATTAGAAATTTGAGCTTTTGTTTGACAGGTGGTGTTCTTTTCTCCATGGTGCAGCAAATCTAATGTAAAAAGATGCAGGTAGAAATATCCTTATTATCGTCATTATCGTTAAATAGAGGGGTACCGTCAGAAATGGTTGTTGCTTAGCTGATGAGAGATGCAGAAGTAGGTCCATTCAGTTATTGCAGTTTGCTTGCATTTATTCCGTATACAGTGGCAGGCAGACCTGTTTACCAGTACGATTTGGGCGTATTTTGTACGCCAAATTATTATCGGTACGCAAATACGCGACACACGCACAAAATACGTCTAAAAAAAAGTCTAGAATACGTTTTTCGGTGTTGGTGTGCTGATTATGGAATGGTACAACTGATACCGGTTTCGGTCGAAGAGAGATAACCATGACAGCGAGTCTTCAGCTGTGGAAACCTTGTTCAGTTGTTGGCACGTGCAATCGTCTGGACAATCGTGGCAAAATGAAGCGGAAAAATTTACCAGTTTTGGATGACTGTACCAAGTCTAAACAGCAGAAGCAGCAGATTTTCTTGGAGAAATATAAGAGAGGGCCAGGAATTGTGGAGTCTACTATGGGAATAAGTCATGCACACTGCAAGTATTGTAAATCAGATTTCTCCGTTGCCCATGCTGGGAAATATGACATTGAACGACACTGCAGTTCTAAAACTCACCTGGACAAGGTTGCTGCAAAGAAATCCGCTGAAAGCTGCCAAGGAATTATGAAGTTCATTCCCGCAAAGCAAATCCTGCCAGAAGAAAAGGCTGTAGTCCGCGCTGAAGCAATGTTTTCTGAGATGATTGCCAGTAAAAATGAACTTGCCACTGTCAACCGCAGATGTTATTTCACGAACTTCATCTTTTCATTATAAATCTGTTTGGAAGACACTGGTTATAATGCTATTAACTGACAGGTAAATAAAATTGTTTTATTCCTGTTGTATTGGAAGGAGTTAAATTCTGAAGGTGTTCACAAGACATGCTATTCTTACACAAACACGTTTGCACCCACGCATACATTTTCCCTACCCCATATGGCTTTGCTTGCAAAGTACACCAACTTTTTGAAAAATACACTCAACTTTTTGGGAAAGTACTCTTGCCTCGGGTTTAGGGTAAACAGGTCTGGGCAGGAGAGGGAAGAATGGAGGACATATGATAGTTATAACATCATGAAGGAGCTTACACTACCAGTTTTCACAGTAGGTAGTATTAGTAATGACATTTTCATGAACTTTTGACTTAAAATATCTCGGGAACAAAAACACTGACTCGGGTAACGCGTCCTTGGTCGGAAAGAGTGCCTGAAACGTGGCTTGCTCAAAATTGGTGCTGCTGACTCAACGTGTCTCGCAGTTCCTGATTTTCAGATATGTTCTCTTCGGCTTGTTGATTAACATAAGAATCAACTACACTGTCATATTCTTAAAATGTAATGTTTCCATTGTTTAGGTTGTATCCCTTCTTTGTATAGCTGTTGGTGCCATAGCTTCTGTTTAGGTTGTATCCCTTCTTTGTATAGCTGTTGGTGCCATAGCTTCTGTTTAGGTTGTATCCCTTCTTTGTATAGCTGTTGGTGCCATAGCTTCTGTTTAGGTTGTATCCCTTCTTTGTATAGCTGTTGGTGCCATAGCTTCTGTTTAGGTTGTATCCCTTTGTATAGCTGTTGGTGCCATAGCTTCTGTTTAGGTTGTATCCCTTCTTTGTATAGCTGTTGGTGCCATAGCTTCTGTTTAGGTTGTATCCCTTCTTTGTATAGCTGTTGGTGCCATAGCTTCTGTTTAGGTTGTATCCCTTCTTTGTATAGCTGTTGGTGCCATAGCTTCTGTTTAGGTTGTATCCCTTCTTTGTATAGCTGTTGGTGCCATAGCTTCTGTTCAGGTTATATCCCTTCTTTTTATAGCTGTTGGTGCCGTAGCTTCTGTTTGGTCTTGGTTGTACATCCCACCCTCCTTTCATCCCTTCTTTTTATATTTAGTCAAGTTTTGACTAAATATTTTAACATCGAGGGGGAATCGAAACGAGGGTCGTGGTGTATGTGTGTGTGTGTGTGCGTGTGTGTGTGTGTGTGTAGAGCGATTCAGACTAAACTACTGGACCGATCTTTATGAAATTTGACATGAGAGTTCCTGGGTATGAAATCCCCGAACGTTTTTTTCATTTTTTTGATAAATGTCTTTGATGACGTCATATCCGGCTTTTCGTGAAAGTTGAGGCGGCACTGTCACGCCCTCATTTTTCAACCAAATTGGTTGAAATTTTGGTCAAGTACTCTTCGACGAAGCCCGGGGTTCGGTATTGCATTTCAGCTTGGTGGCTTAAAAATTAATTTATGACTTTGGTCATTAAAAATCTGAAAATTGTAAAAAAAAATAAAAATTTATAAAACGATCCAAATTTACGTTTATCTTATTCGCCATCATTTGCTGATTCCAAAAACATATCAATATGTTATATTCGGATTAAAAACAAGCTCTAAAAATTAAATATATAAAAATTATTATCAAATTTTTTTTTTCGAAATCAATTTAAAAACACTTTCATCTTATTCCTTGTCGGTTCCTGATTCCAAAAATATATAGATATGATATGTTTGGATTAAAAACACGCTCAGAAAGTTAAAACGAAGAGAGGTACAGAAAAGCGTGCTATCCTTCTCAGCGCAACGAATACCCCGCTCTTCTTGTCAATTCCACGTGCACTGCCTTTGCCACGGGCGGTGGAGTGACGATGCTACGAGTATACGGTCTTGCTGCGTTGCGTTGCGTTCAGTTTCATTCTGTGAGTTCGACAGCTACTTGACTAAATATTGTATTTTCGCCTTACGCGACTTGTTTTTTTCTTTGGCTGTAAAATGAAAAAATCAGCAAGTGGTTTGATACAAGATATAACCAGAGAATATTTGCAATGTTTTAGGTGTTGTACTCGTCATCTAAAGCTGCCAAGACATGTGTAGAGAAACTCAACAGAACGTCCAAAATGGGCAACATCATGAATGTCTTCGTCGACACCTTTGGTGAGTATTCTATGTTCCTTGACACCTATGGTGAATCTGTTGGGGAAACTGTCTGGGTTCTTGTGTTCTGGGTGTAATTTGTGAACGTGATTCAAGTGCAGAATTCTGTCATTGTCAGCTTGTCTTGCAACCATTGTTGTGAAAAGTCATTGGCTTTTTTTCCCCCCTCAACCGAGGATGGATGTTTTATGAGTATGGAGAGGAAGGGGCGGGAGGTATTCAATAAGACATTTAATTTATTGCTATTTTCTGTTGGTGTCGCATTGCTTGCACCATTGTTTTTCACTTGGTAGTTTGTAAGATTGAACCTGAGCTAGTAAGGAATTGTTGGCATACTTTGATTCCTATCTTGTGCACAGGCAAAGAGCGAAGCAAGCTGATAGAAGAGAAGACAACGGAGCGCCCCAAGTTGGACGTGGCGGGCCCGTCAAAGCGAGAAAGAAGCAACAGCTACAAGAAGGCCTTCAGCACAGAGGCCTACGATCCGGGGGACAACGACTTTGAGTACAACGGTGGCAGCTCTGCTGGTAACTCTGCTGGCAACTCGGCCAGTGGGAAGTTTGGCTACACTCACTCTGAGAGTGGCTACACCAGTCACTCTGGGGACATGGGTCACAGCAGTGACATGTATTCAGCGGGTACCCCGTTCAGTCAGACTTTCACGCCAGGCAGCATGTACGGTGAGATGCACGGTCAGGGCTTCACGCCCGCCAGCGACACCTACAGCCTCCACCACCAGCCCCATCATTCCCACCACCACCACCATTCGCAGCCTCATCAGACCTCATCTCGCTACGACATGCCCCCGCCCTCCACCCCTCACCCCCCGCCGCAGTTCAACAACAGTTTTGTCAACTTTGACCCCCAAGTTCCACCCCCTCCCCTCCCTGCAGAGCCACTCCCCCCCATCGCCACGCCCAGCAGTCATTACCAGTCCACCCCGCAGCAGCCGATTGCAACGCCCGACCATTATCACCACGATCGTGGGCGTGGTAGTAGCACTAGCAGTAGCAGCAGGGAAGATGGTGATCGTCACAGAAGTCGACATTACGACAGAGACTATGATTACGACAGAGACCATGAGAGAGACAGGGATCGTGATCGTGACAGAGAACGAGAACGGGGTCGTGATCGGGATCGGGATCGTGATAGGGATCGCAAAAGGGACAGTCGTGATAGTCGTGAGCGAGATCACAGTAGGGACAGCAAAAGGAGCCGGGATCGGGGCAGGGACAGTGACAGGTTAGATAACGGTGATAGACAACCTCCTGCCCCACCTCCTCCCGCCCCCAAACCTCTGGAAAAGGTTGTACGCCCCCCCACCCCCGAACCGGAACCAGAAGAGAAGCCACGGTTCATGAGCTTGGAGTCGAGGATTCAGAGTTTGTTGATGGGAGGGGTGGTTGAGGAGGAAGACACCAGTCACTCCAGTCGATCTCAGGAACTGGCCCAGGCCACTCCCGGTACCCCCCACACCCCGTCCACCCCTTCCGACGCTCGCCTTCAACAAAACAACGACAGCTCACGCTTGGGCTTCAACGGGCGTGACACCACCTGGGCCCAGACGCCCAACACCTCGACCTTCGACACGTCCCAGCAGCAGTCGACGAGCGCGGCGCCAGCCAGCGTGAAGGAGGAAGGCAGCGGCAGTGACATGGATGTGGATGACGACGACGACCGCATGAGTCTCTCCTCCATCAGCAGCGGGGAGGAAAAACTGCAGGTGAACCCGGCGGTCAGTTCAAACCTCAACTCTTCAGGAATGGGGATGGGCCAGTACCCGCCCAACCTCAACTCCTGGCAGTACCCGCAGGCCCCAGGCTTGTTCCCCTTCAACAGCTTCGGCAACCCCTACAGCAACGCGGCGTTCCAGAACGGCCTGGTGGACCAGACAGCCCAGCTGGAGGCGGACCTGATGCAGCAGGAGGAGGAGAGTCGCCAGCAGGACCACAAGTTCGCCATCGTGCTCAACGGCTTTGTCAAGGAGCTGAAGGACGTCATGCAGAAAGACCTGTGCAAGAAGATGGTGCAGTCCTCCGCCTTCAAGGCCTTCGAGTCCTGGTGGGACGGCGAGGAGCAGAAAGTGAAGGTAAGACGCTTTAGTATAGACATTAAAGGTAAGACGCTTTAGCGAAGACATTGAAGGGAAGATGCTTTAGCATAGACATTGAGCGTGTTTGGCATAAAAGTTGAGTGTTTGGCCTAGACATTGAGAGAGTTTGGCATAGAGATTGAGAGAGTTTGGCATAGAGATTGAGAGAGTTTGGCATAGAGATTAAGAAATAAAGAATGTTGTCGTTAAGCATAGAAAATGAAATTGTTTTGTATAGAAATTGAGAAGCTACAAGTGTTAGCTTAGAAATGAAAAGTTCTTGGAAGATAGATTAAGGTAACTGTGAGAGGTGGTTTGGTTTGGGGTTTTGTTTGGAAAAAAAGGTGCAGATTGTTGATGTAAACTTCTGTCCTGGTTTTAAACATTTTAATTCTGTTGGAAAAACATGTTATTAATGTATATGTGTGTGAGTGTGACTGTGAATGATCCTCTTCTAAACCATTGTGTTATGCTTACTAATCAATGAATGTACACCCACTACTGATGAAGCATATTTAGAGCTGAGATTGACTCTTTGAGTATGTGACCTGTTGGACAGAGTCTGGATCCTCTCACAACAGTAAATAAATCTTGGTGTATTGTACTTTGACCCAAGCACAGTGGTACCGGCTATGAAAGGCAGGCCTGAAAGTGGCGAGTATTTTACTCGCCATGGCGAGTAGAAACATGTATGTAACTGGCAAGTAGAAATGTTCATCTACTCGCCAAATGCGAGTAAAGTTGGTGAAACAAATTGTTGGTTTGGCTAGTAAAGTTTGCTCTCTGGCTAGTAAATTTTCAGAATCACTAGCCAAAGGCGAGTAAACCATTTGTTGGACTTTCAGGGCAACCCTGGGACCTACCAAAAACATCCCTACAGTGCAGCCGGCCTTGTAATGATATGTATTTTGGTCAATAATATATTAAACAAAAGGACTCCAAAAAGAATCCGTTATTGGGAGGTGTCCTTTCATGGAATGGACCTCACAATGCCGGTACCATTGTATAACATTGTTCAAAGCAGCATTTACCTCAACTTTCACTGTCTCTTCCAGCTACCAATCAAGCCTGCAGCACCGACAGAAAAGACAGCAGAGAAACCCGCCAAGCCTTCCAAGCCGGCAGTCAGCGGCATGGAGGGAATGAGTTCCGCCATTGCGTCGCTGTTCGAGTCCCGGCACCCCTGGACCAAAGATGGCGGTCTGGAGAACTCATACGGCTTCGGGGGTTTCAGTGGTGGCGGCTTGTTGGGGATACGTGGTGGCATGCCTCGCCTCCCGTCTTTTAAGGTAAGATTTATTTTCTATGATTGGAGTGGTTGTGTCGGTTTTGATGCTGTGATAGGTAATGGTTTTACGCAGAATTTTGGTTTTATTTTGCATCTATTTAACAAGAACAACAGAAAGTTACAGATAATATAGAATTTCACTTTTAAATTTTTTTACCCTTGACTTAATATTTTATTTGACCCTAAGTTGTCAAAGCTGCAACAGTATTCTCGCAAGCACCCAGTTTTATTAGCTTATTTGACTACCCCATGTGCCTGCAAGTAGAAGTGATCAAGTGTCTGTGTGCATTTGTTTGTGCGTTTGCACAGAAAATGAATGTTGGTGAAATAAAGACCATGGTGTGGATGTTGCTGTGCAGAAAAAGTTCCGTCCCCCGTCGCCCAGTGGTGAGGAGAGCAGGACTCGGGAAGAGAAAGAGAAGACCGAGGAAGCTGGGGATGATGCGTCAGGTACTCAAACTTTGATTTTTGACTCACATGCGAAGCAAAAGTGAGTCTATGTACTCACCCGAGTCGTCCGGCCGTCCGGAAAACTTTAACGTTGGATATTTCTTGGACACTATTCAGTCTATCAGTACCAAATTTGGCAAGATGGTGTATGATGACAAGGCCCCAAAAAACATACATAGCATCTTGACCTTGCTTCAAGGTCAAGGTCGCAGGGGCCATAAATGTTGTCTAAAAAACAGCTTTTTTTCACATTTTTCACATTTTCTCTGAAGTTTTTGAGATTGAATACCTCACCTATATATGATATATAGGGCAAAGTAAGCCCCATCTTTTGATACCAGTTTGGTTTACCTTGCTTCAAGGTCAAGGTCACAGGAGCTCTTCAAAGTTGGATTGTATACATATTTTGAAGTGACCTTGACCCTGAACTATGGAAGATAACTGTTTCAAACTTAAAAATTATGTGGGGCACATGTTATGCTTTCATCATGAGACACATTTGGTCACATATGATCAAGGTCAAGGTCACTTTGACCCTTATGAAATGTGACCAAAATAAGGTAGTGAACCACTAAAAGTGACCATATCTCATGGTAGAAAGAGCCAATAAGCACCATTGTACTTCCTATGTCTTGAATTAACAGCTTTGTGTTGCATGACCTTGATCTTGGGTCAAGGTCACATGTATTTTGGTAGGAAAAATGTGTAAAGCAGTTCTTAGTGTATGATGTCATTGCGATGTTTAGTTATTTGACCTTGACTCTGAAGGTCAAGGTCATGTAAAGGTCAAGGTCAAGCATGTGAGTCGTATGGGCTTTGCCCTTCTTGTTTTACGTTGATTTTTTTCAGTACGAGTTCTTCAGATTGCATGATTTTGTGTCATTTTTTCCATGGCCATGGGTTCAATCTTTTTTTCTTTTTACAATTTCACGATCTGTTGCTTAGTTTTTAAATGATACAGTGTGCATGTACAGATAAGGTTGGAAGCAGATTGTGGTAATGCTCATGAAGTTGCTGTCTGCCTGCATGTACAGATAAGGTTGGAAGCAGATTGTGGTAATGCTCATGAAGTTGCTGTCTGCCTGCATGTACAGATAAGGTTGGAAGCAGATTGTGGTAATGCTCATCAAGTTGCTGTCTGCTTGCATGTACAGATAAGGGTGGAAGCAGATTGTGGTAATGCTCATCAAGTTGCTGTCTGCCTGCATGTACAGATAAGGTTGGAAGCAGATTGTGGTAATGCTCATCAAGTTGCTGTCTGCTTGCATGTACAGATAAGGTTGGAAGCAGATTGTGGTAATGCTCATCAAGTTGCTGTCTGCTTGCATGTACAGATAAGGGTGGAAGCAGATTGTGGTAATGCTCATCAAGTTGCTGTCTGCTTGCATGTACAGATAAGGGTGGAAGCAGATTGTGGTAATGCTCATCAAGTTGCTGTCTGCCTGCATGTACAGATAAGGTTGGAAGCAGATTGTGGTAATGCTCATGAAGTTGCTGTCTGCCTGCATGTACAGATAAGAGTGGAAGCAGATTGTGGTAATGCTCATCAAGTTGCTGTCTGCCTGCATGTACAGATAAGAGTGGAAGCAGATTGTGGTAATGCTCATCAAGTTGCTGTCTGCTTGCATGTACAGATAAGGGTGGAAGCAGATTGTGGTAATGCTCATCAAGTTGCTGTCTGCCTGCATGTACAGATAAGGTTGGAAGCAGATTGTGGTAATGCTCATGAAGTTGCTGTCTGCCTGCATGTACAGATAAGGTTGGAAGCAGATTGTGGTAATGCTCATCTAGTTGCTGTCTGCTTGCATGTACAGATAAGGGTGGAAGCAGATTGTGGTAATGCTCATCAAGTTGCTGTCTGCTTGCATGTACAGATAAGGGTGGAAGCAGATTGTGGTAATGCTCATCAAGTTGCTGTCTGCCTGCATGTACAGATAAGGTTGGAAGCAGATTGTGGTAATGCTCATCAAGTTGCTGTCTGCTTGCATGTACAGATAAGGTTGGAAGCAGATTGTGGTAATGCTCATCAAGTTGCTGTCTGCTTGCATGTACAGATAAGGGTGGAAGCAGATTGTGGTAATGCTCATCTAGTTGCTGTCTGCTTGCATGTACAGATAAGGGTGGAAGCAGATTGTGGTAATGCTCATCAAGTTGCTGTCTGCTTGCATGTTTGTAGACAATTCAGAATCATGTAAATGTGTAATTATCATTTATAAGAAGTAGTGGCTCTTTTTGCTTTACCCACCCAAAACCTTTTCTTTCGCCTTTTTTTTCAGTTTGAGTGTGTAGTTTTCTTCCTTTTTTTTTCATCTTGGAAAACATCCTGTAAGTCAGGTTTGTTTTTCTCACAGTCAGAGCCCCAGCAGTGATTGGTATTCTGTCTCACAGTCTGTCTTCAATGTGATATTTTGTCAGGAAGAAGGGGGTAACTGGTACATGTGTTGATTGTGTTGGAACAGACCGCGATGAAGACAAGGACAAGTCGCTCAATGTATCAGCAGGCAGCAGACGCGTCATCTACAGCAGTGACAGCGACGAGGAATCCGATGACGACAAAGAGGCCTCCGCAGGTAAATATTACAGTGCTACCTCTTTTTAAAAAAGAGGGAATATTAAAAACGGAGGTCTATTTACAGACGTTTTGAATAGAAAATTGATAAAAAGCAATGCCTTGAAAGTGTGGTGCCACTGTTGGGAGTTTTGGAACAGAACTTGGGTCAGTCACCAGTCTTCTAATGTTGGTACAATGCATTTTCATGTTGACGTTTTAATGTGGCAGGAATGGCTGGCATGTACCTGGACAAGATTGGGAAGAATAAACTCAATTTTAGGCAATTTGGGATATTGTACAACTGTAGTTCTGAGGAACAAAGGTGAGTGGTTGAGACAACTTTTAGCCCAATTTGTTTAGATGAGTGTACTCTCCTGGCACCAGTCTATAACTGGAAATCAATTTTCTCTGTCTCAGCTGAAGATGAGGAAGACGAAGATGAGGAAAGCGAAGAAGACAGCGATGAAGAAGACGATGAAGAAGAAGAGGAATCGGGAGTGTCTGTGGCTGACTCATCCGAAGAGGAGGAGGAGGAGGACGAGGAGGAAGTAGAGGCAGAAGACAAAGAGGAGGAAGACGAACTAGGGGCAAAGAAAAAATCTCATGATGTGAAAGTCAGCGAAGATAATGAGTCGTCTGAATCTGAATCTGAAGAGTAAGTTGTGTGTGTGTGCTGGCGTACGTGCGTGTGTTTGTGCTTGTGTGTGTTTTGTGTGTGTGTGTGAATGTGTTTTCATGTGTGTGTGTGTGAATGTGTTTTCATGTGTGTGTGTGTGTGTGAATGTGTTTTCATGTGTGTGTGTGTGAATGTGTTTTCATGTGTGTGAATGTGTTTTCCTGTGAATGTGTTTTCATGTGTGTGTGTGTGAATGTGTTTTCATGTGTGTGTGTGCTTAGACTGTCTGTGAAGTGGGACCACATTCACATCCTCTTGGTTTGCTTGCTTGCCATAGATCATTGCTGCGATGAGCAAAGATACTTGACTTTTGGGGGGCTTAGGTCACATCAACACATTTTAGATTTTATGATGGGGCACTTTTTCCCAAAGTCTGGCTGTGTTTTTGAGTCACTTGAGAAAAAGTGACTCTATGTAATCGGTCAGTGTTAGTCTGTCCGGCCGGCCGGCCGGCCGGCCGTAGACACCACCTTAACGTTGGACTTTTCTCGGAAACTATCAAAGCGATCGGGCTCATATTTTGTTTAGTCGTGACCTCCAATGACCTCTACACTTTAACGATGGTTTCGTTGACCTTTGACCTTTTTCAAGGTCACAGGTCAGCGTCAAAGGAAAAATTAGACATTTTATATCTTTGACAAAGTTCATCGGATGTGATTGAAACTTTGTAGGATTATTCTTTACATCAAAGTATTTACATCTGTAGCCTTTTACGAACGTTATCAGAAAAACAAGGGAGATAACTAGCCTTTTCTGTTCGGCAACACACAACTTAACGTTGGGCTTTTCTCGGAAACTATAAAAGTGACCGGGCTCAAATTTTATGTGAACGTGACTCATTGTGTTGTGAATAGCAATTTCTTCCTGTCCATCTGATGCCTCATATAATATTCAGAACTGCGAAAGTGACTCGATCGAGCGTTTGCTCTTCTTGTTTGTTTGTCTCTCTATCTTTTGTTGTATGGAGGAAAAAAACCTGAAGGCATGTATTTCTTGCCAACAGTGACGAGAAAGAGGAAGCAGAAGCCAAGAAGAAAGGGGAAGACAAGTCAGACTCGAGCAAGGAGGAATCGGAAGACATCGACATCGAAGCTGACAGTGATTCTGAAGACAAGGAATTGTCTTCCCCTAAATCAAGTCCCATGTGAGGAGTGTTTCATTTTTGTCACAAATCAAGACTGATTGATTTTTACTCTTTCTTGAGTTGCTAATGCAGAGGAATAACACAAAATCCACCAGGCGGCAGTAGAAATAAACCCAAATACTCCGAAGCTGCTCACTTGTGTACAGATATTGTCATTCCCCTTGCAGTTTGGATGATTATGTAAAATTAACTGTTTTGGGAGAATTTAATCCCCAGTTGAATTGAAAGTTTAAAGAACTCTTACTGTTCACTGTTTATGAATTCTTTCATGTTTTTGACTCACATGCGAAGCAAAAGTGAGTCTATGTACTCACCCGAGTCGTCCGTCCGTCCGTCCGGACGTCCGGAAAACTTTAACGTTGGATATTTCTTGGACACTATTCAGTCTATCAGTACCAAATTTGGCAAGATGGTGTATGATGACAAGGCCCCAAAAAACATACATAGCATCTTGACCTTGCTTCAAGGTCAAGGTCGCAGGGGCCATAAATGTTGCCTAAAAAACAGCTATTTTTCACATTTTTCCCATTTTCTCTGAAGTTTTTGAGATTGAATACCTCACCTATATATGATATATAGGGCAAAGTAAGCCCCATCTTTTGATACCAGTTTGGTTTACCTTGCTTCAAGGTCAAGGTCACAGGAGCTCTTCAAAGTTGGATTGTATACATATTTTGAAGTGACCTTGACCCTGAACTATGGAAGATAACTGTTTCAAACTTAAAAATTATGTGGGGCACATGTTATGCTTTCATCATGAGACACATTTGGTCACATATGATCAAGGTCAAGGTCACTTTGACCCTTATGAAATGTGACCAAAATAAGGTAGTGAACCACTAAAAGTGACCATATCTCATGGTAGAAAGAGCCAATAAGCACCATTGTACTTCCTATGTCTTGAATTAACAGCTTTGTGTTGCATGACCTTGGATGACCTTGACCTTGGGTCAAGGTCACATGTATTTTGGTAGGAAAAATGTGTAAAGCATGTGAGTCGTATGGGCTTTGCCCTTCTTGTTATTTTTGGGGGGGGGGGGGGGGGGGGGGGGGGGGGGGGGGACTTTGTCTGAATATCGTGGAAGTGGTTTTGGTTTAAAAAGCAATGTTCAGGTTTCTCATTATTTTGGTGGGAACTTTATTTGAATATCCTTGAAGTGGTTTGGGCTTTTAAATTAACATTGTTTTTATGTTTCTATCACAGTGCCAAAAACAACGAGGCAAAGCCGGAAGCAAAAACATCTTCAGATTCAGCGGCCACGTCGACCAGTCCGCGCCAAGCCCTGTCGCCCATCACGGAAGAGAAGGAGGAGGAGGACATGGTTGTGGACAAGGACAAAGCGGCAGACAAGAAGGTGGAAGAAAAGAAATCAAAGGACGAAGAGAATGCGAATGTGGATGTGGAGGAGAGTGAAGAAGGGGAGATCACTTCAAGCACCGAACAAGACGCTGATAAATCGGCTTCGGAGGCGGAGAGAAAAGTGGATCTTCCCGAGGAGAAGGAGGAAGGTGAAATCAAGGATGACGAAAAGAAAGAAGAGGAGGTGGAGAAACCAGAAGAAAAATCCCAAGCACCCCCATCCCCCGTCCCGACCACCCCCACCAAGCCCAAAGGCAAAGGTCGCAGAGGCCGCAAGAAATCCGTCCAGTCTCCCCAGCCGCCAAGCGAGCTGTCAGCCGCCACGGATGGCAACACAGACACAGAACAGTCGCTGGTGTCCAAAGACGCTACAGAGGAGGAGACGTCTGAAATGGACGTCGAGGCCAAAGAAGGGGTGACAGAGAGTTCGGCGCAGGAGGAGGAAGACGCCAGACCCTACGTCAACCCCGCCATCATGGAGCACGACTACTCCGCCGCCCCCATCAAACGAAAAATTGTCCCCATGGACGACCAAGACTCCGAGCTGACGGACTCGGCGGACGAAAGTGCAATGGACCTGTACCAGGACGTGTGGATCGAGCATAATTACTGTTTACCCATTCCCAAAGACAATGTGACGCCCGTCAGCTTGGTCACTGGTAAGAAACCAGTACCGGTGTCCGACTCGTCGCCCCCCAAGACGCCAAAATCTAAAAAGAGCAAGAAAGCGGAGGCTGAGGCAGCCAAGGCCGCCGCAGAGGAATCAACGCCCGAAGCGCCAGCAAAGAAGGGCAAAGGAAAGAAGGAGGGCAAGGGTCAAGGTCACGCAAAGAAGGAGACGTTGAAGGACATCACGAACAAGGGCAGCCGAGAGTTGGCCAGTCTGATGTCTGAAGACCATGTCCCCAAGTCGCCCATCACCTTTGAGCAGCGCACGCTGCAGGAGGAGGGACAGGTGGGTGCATCTTAGTTGTTTGTGTGTTGGGTTGTAGACTGGACACTATCAAAATCGCCATTGGCATTCCTCAGCCGTGCACTTAACGAGTGCTTCACTTCTTGCAAAGCAGCGTTATGTTGGCTGCAGTCTGATTTTGAAAAAATGGAAGAAATTTGGTAAAGTAGTTTTTTGTCTAGTAAGGTGTAAACACTGCGAATTCATTTTGCCCTCATGTGCTTGTAAAAGGTTTGTAATGCAGGCATCTAGTGTACCTGCATGATTCCGTATTAACTGCTTATGAAAAGAGAAAGTGTTTCTTTTCAGTTCCAGGGAAATGGTGTTTGGTAATCATTTGTTGGCCTAGTGGTAAGGCGTCCGCCCCGTGATCGGGAGGTCGTGGGTTCGAACCCCGGCCGGGTCATACCTAAGACTTTAAAATTGGCAATCTAGTGGCTGCTCCGCCTGGCGTCTGGCATTATGGGGTTAGTGCTAGGACTGGTTGGTCCGGTGTCAGAATAATGTGACTGGGTGAGACACGAAGCCTGGGCTACGACTTCTGTCTTGTGTGTGGCGCACGTTATACTGTCAAAGCAGCACCGCCCTGATATGGCCCTTCGTGGTCGGCTGGGCGTTAAGCAAACAAACAAACAAAAATCATTTGTTGCATCTTGGGAACAACACTAATGCTGCTGTTTATTTTTTAAGCAACGTCTAATTAAACTTAAAGAGCTGCCTGTTATGCGGCAGCTGGCTTGAATCATGAATGTATCAACTCCGGGTCAGTTAGTTCCAGCTTCCATTTAACTTGTCATTGGGATCAGTGTGACTGGCAGCTCTGGGTAACAATGCTGCTTTTACCCCTTGACTGACGGAAGAATGTAGTTACAAAAATTGAATATAAATTCATAACTTGCAAGGTGCAGTGGAACCCCCCTTATAAGACCTAAAAAAAAAACCTGAGAAAATCAGGTCTTAAAAAGGAGGGGAGTCTTAAAATGGGGGTACTTTTATAGAGGTTATGAACAGAAAGTTTGAGGTCTTAAAAAGGAGGAAGTCTTGAATAAGGGGGTCTTAAAAAGGAGGGAGTCTTAAACTGGGGGTCTTAAAGAGGACGGAGTCTTAAACTGGGGGTCTTAAAGAGGACGGAGTCTTAAACTGGGGGTCTTAAAGAGGAGGGAGTCTTAAACTGGGGGTCTTAAAGAGGACGGAGTCTTGAATAAGGGGGTCTTAATGAGGAGGGAGTCTTGAATAATGGGGTCTTAAAAAGGAGGGAGTCTTGAATAAGGGGGTCTTAAATAGGAGGGAGTCTTGAATAAGGGGGTCTTAAAGAGGAGGGAGTCTTGAATAAGGGGGTCTTAAAAAGGAGGGAGTCTTGAATAAGGGGGTCTTAAAAAGGAGGGAGTCTTTTATTTTTTATTTTTGGTTTAAACACAATTTTATTCAAAATACATGACATGAAACAATTAACAAAAATGCAGCTAGGAGGAAGTCTAAAATTAAGGGGTCTTAAAAAAGGAGTGGGTCTAAAATTAAGGGGTCTTAAAAAAGGAGTGGGTCTAAAATTAGGGGGTCTTAAAAAGGGGGTTCCACTGTAGAACAATTCGACCAAATCTGAGAAATGGTCTCCAGGGGAGGTAATCATCTTGCAGCACTTCAAAGGGCAATAATACAGCTGTTGCATACCTTGTCAGAGAATTGATTTTTTTTCATCCTCACAAAAAAACCCACCTCTTACGCTACTCTGGCAGTCATGGGGTTAAGAAAAAAAAAGAAGTAAGAAGGGTAATGGCCCAATCTTTCCCCCCACAGGTGTTCTTCGACATC
>NC_090253.1:59505958-59513458 GCF_037325665.1 Littorina saxatilis | reverse complement strand
TCCACTGTATTTGTTTATCAAAGTGGGAGTTATTGAAAAGAGCCTTGCTTGTTTGGTCACAGTGTTCGTATCGTTTCATTGCTTGTTGGAGAGACCCTTGTCTGTCCAGAGTCTCCACACCCACTGGTGTTTCTAACTGTTATTTATCCTACATACGTGAGAGAGACACCCGTGAGATAATAATCGTTCAAATCACACGTGTGTATATCATGTAAATGAGGTCATGTCAAGCAAGTCTGGCAGGGACCTGTTTTTCCACTGCTTATGATGCCAAAGTCACCGAGACAAACGTCATTATAGAAGAAAAAAAATTGCGCTCGCTAATTACCCTCGATGAATCTTTAGAACTAACACGTCACGCCACACTTTCAGAGTGACGTTTCTTTGCTTTGACGTAATAGATTGCACGAGGCTTTAGAAGAGATCGAGGTTCCAAAACAAGCGTCTTCAATTTAGCTGCATCGAATGCAGGACATTTTCAGTAAAATACACGTAAGTACAGTATGTAGGATAAACAGAATACTACATGGCTTGCTGTGTCGTACCAGATTTACACTCGTTGCTTTTTCAAATAGTGAACAGCTCGCTTTCGCTCGCAGTTCAATATTTAAAAAAACAACTCGTGTAAATCTGGTACGACACAGCAAGCCATGTAGTATTCTCTATTGATTACACTGCATTCAAGACAGACCACACAACAGCTGAAAAAATGTTTCAGATTGCTTTGTCTTTCTGTTTGTGTTTCATGTGTCGGCGCTGAAAGTCCAACAAATTGTGTACTCGCCTTTGGCTAGTGATTCTGAAAATTTACTTGCCAAGAGCAAACTTTACTAGCCAAACCAACACTTTGTTTCAGCAACTTGACTCGCATTTGGCGAGTAGATGAACAATTCTACTCGCCAGTTACATGTTTCTACTTGCCATGGCGAGTAACATACTTGCCACTTTCAGGCCTGTGTGTGTTTTTGTCATTTATTTGGTGTTTTTCCTCCTGCATTAGAGGTTGTATGTGAGTTTGTTGGTGGTAGGTTGTCTTCTTCTTCTTCTGCGTTCGTGGGCTGAAACTCCCACGTACACTCGTGTTTTTTGCACGAGTGGAATATTACGTGTATGACCGTTTTTTACCCCGCCATTTAGGCAGCCATACGCCGTTTTCGGAGGAAGCATGCTGGGTATTTTCGTGTTTCTATAACCCACCGAACTCTGACATGGATTACAGGATCTTTTTCGTGCGCACTTGGTCTTGTGCTTGCGTGTACACACGGGGGTGTTCGGACACCGAGGAGAGTCTGCACACAAAGTTGACTCTGAGAAATAAATCTCTCGCCGAACGTGGGGACGAACTCACGCTGACAGCGGCCAACTGAATACAAATCCAGCGCGCTACCAACTGAGCTACATCCCCGCCCCGGTGGTAGGTAGTGAAAACCAAGGAACAAGCAAATACGTCATGCAGAAAAGAGAGGGAAACTGAGATAAAGTAATCATCACTTATCTTCAGTTTTTTGACACACCTGCATGTTTTTAACCTTTCCAAACATCACTTTAAGGCGGACTCTTTCAATTTCATTCAATCACTCCACAAAGATAGTAAAATATCTCTGTTTTGTTTTTTTCAGACTCGCAAGAAGTTGCTGAGGTTTGCCAAGAGCGGTATTCACGACTGGGGTCTGTTTGCCCTGGAGCCAATCCTCGCCGACGAGATGGTCATTGAGTACGTGGGAATCTCGGTGCGGCAATCCGTGGCGGATCTACGAGAGAAGCAGTACGAGCAGTCTGGCATCGGATCCAGCTACCTGTTCCGTGTGGACCACGAGACCATCATCGATGCCACCATGCACGGCAACCTGGCACGCTTCATCAACCACAGCTGTTCTGTGAGTAAAGCGGGCAATCAAATGCAAAAAAACACCGAGGAACAAAATAGTGATTTTCTTCACGTGCACAATTTATCTTTTACCAGAGGGTGGTTGAATTCATAGTTACAAGGCCAAAATGCTTCAGATTCCTGCCCATGGACCCCGCCAGGGGACCTACGTGGCACCCTGGACCCCCGGCGTTATTTATTTCCTTGAAACTCATTCTTCCTTGAATGGATTGCCTGGTATAGTTATCCAATGAACATGCTTTGCTTGGCCTGAAGCAAGAGTAGACGAACTCCCCAAATAACTCTGTCTGATTTGTAAGGGCGGTGGAAGAGGGAATACTCTTGCTTTTATTAAGGCAAAACTTTCCACGTGCATGGGTGCAACTCTGCCGGCTACACGCCGGCAGCCGGATTTTGGTTTCATCGGCTGCCGATGTTTTTGTTCCAGGAGAGGGGTTTTTTTGGCATTTTAAATACTAAAAAAGCTGGACCCCAACTTTTGCCGGTTTTTGGAATTTTCCAGGTTGCACCCTTGCACATGACTGTGCTCCTTGTCCACCCCTCACTAGTGACTGGGCTATAAGGTCTGGTGGGAAAGTTTGCCTCACTAACAGCAAGACCATTCACTCTTTCACAACCCATACAAACCCAACACAGTTAGTTCCCAACATCGTAAATTTACAAGTTGTAAAAGTATTTTGTCAAGCACCGTACGGGCAGAAGTAGAGGTGTAAACTGAGAGAGAGTTTCTATCATCTCATGTTTCATAAGGCTTGAACAATATTGCCACCATGCATGCACCCTTGCACATTGCATATATAGTCTATACAGCAGAAAGTGGTTGCTATCTGCCTTTCAGGCAGAAATGTGCAGAAGGTATATGGCCATTTATTTGATTTTATCCCATAGCTTTTGATATTGCCAGTAGTTGTGCTTTTAAACTGCACGTTTTTTGTCCTTTACTGTTTGCGCAATATTGACTCCCAGTACTCGTGTGTTTGACAGCCCAACTGCTACGCCAAGATCATCACCATGGAGTCGCAGAAGAAGATCGTCATCTACTCCAAGCGCGACATTGACGTCAATGAGGAGATCACCTACGACTACAAGTTCCCCATCGAGGACCAGAAAATCCCCTGCTTGTGTGGCACGCCCTCCTGTCGGGGCACGCTCAACTGACCCCACCCCTCCCCCCTAGTGACGGGCCACTTCTGTGATTTTGGTGCTAACTGCTTTTTATTATGCCGCAGTGTGCTCTGTGTGGGTGTGTGGGTCCGTGTGTGCATGTGTGTGTGTGTGTGTGTGTGTGTGTGTGTGTGTGTGTGTGCGGGAAATGTATGGGACACTGAGAGTGAGGAAGAGAGTATGTTTTTTTAATGGAAGTGTCCGGGATAGAGAGAGAAAGAGTGTTGAAGCATGTATGTGTATATAATTATATGTATAAAGGGCAGAATTATGTGGAAAAGAGAGGTTCAGCCTTCGTGTATGCTGGCGCGTGTTGGTGTGCACGTGAATGTGTCCTTCAGTCCGTCTTTTTGCCTGTGAGTCTGCACGTGTCTACATTTGTTATGAAATGTTGATATTTGGTAATGATGGTATGCTGTTTCTGTGTATGTGTTTAGGTGTGTGGACATGAATTTTGAATGACATGCAGACTGACATTTATGACATGTTATTGTGGTTCAAGTCTCGAGCAAGTGTTTTGTTGAGAAGCTGTTTGATTCACTGCTCGACCCTTTGGCCCGGGCCAACTCTGACCAGATCAGGAGCCTGGGCTTATCATTTGCTCCTGTAATGAAGTGTGTTGTGTGTGGCAAACATTGTGCAAAGCAAAAGTTGACTGCACACAGATGCACTTGATGAAACGCTAGGCAGCCGTAAGTAACACATGCTGATTATATACAGAAGATTGTTGTGGTTAAATATGACTTGTGTTTAATGGATATGGTCGTTATTTGTGATGATGATTGTCATCTGTCTGTGTGTGTGTGTGTGAATGAAGTAAGACCCCCTGCGGGTTAGGGGGAAGAATTTACCCGATGCTCCCCAGTATGTCGTAAGAGGCGACTAACGGATTCTGTTTCTCCTTTTACCCTTGTTAAGTGTTTCTTGAATATAGTCAATTTTTGTACAGATTTTTGTCAAGCAGTATGCAAGAAATGTTAAGTCCTTTGTACTGGAAACTTGCATTCTCCCAGTAAGGTCATACATTGTACTACGTTGCAAGCCCCTGGAGCAATTTTTTTATTAGTGCTTTTGTGAACAAGAAACAATTAACAAGTGGCTCTATCCCATCCCCCCCCCCCCCCCCCCTTTCCCCGTCGCGATATAACCTTGAACGGTTGAAAACGACGTTAAACACCAAATAAAGAAAGAATGAAGTAAGTTGGAGCATGGGGTTTGAGTGGGCATGCTTGATGACGTTTGTGTGTGTGTGTGTGTTTGAGAACAAAATCAAGAATTAATTTTAAGTGGTTAAAAGAAACTCGCTCTGAGGAGAACGATCAATGCTTTGGTATAATTGTCCCTTTGTGGTTAAGCAGCAACATAAACTGTTTACTTCTGGATCACATCTTAGAGTATTTTGAGCGGTGGGTGGATGCGTGTGGGGCACACACGTGGTTGACTGAAGCGTTTGCGTAGGGTTCACATACGCCAGTGGTGTTAAATACTGCAAGAAATGTAAGGCTAGAGTGAACCTGGAAGTGTCCATGGCAAATGTCTCTTAATGTATAATTTTACTTCTGAATAACTCTAGAATAATGTTGGAATATTGTGATACATTATCTCTGTCTCTGTATCTCTCTGTCTCTGTCTCTGTCTCTGTCTCTGTCTCTCTCTCTCTCTCTCTCTCTCTCAGGCACGTTGTAAGATTAGGCCCTTGGCTTAAAATGTTTACCCTTTATGTCAATAAAATGGTCTAAGTCTCTCTCTCTCTCTCTCTCTCTCTCTCTCTCTCTCTCTCTCTCTCTCTTGTCTCTGCGCCACCCTCCCTCCCCCCAGCCTCTCTCTGTGTTTCTGTCTTGTCTCCCTGTATGGCGACTCTCTCTCCGTGTCTCTCTTCCTCTCTGTCTCTGCGTCTCTCTGTCTCTCTCTGTCTCTCTGTCTGCCATGAATTGCTTTGGGGAAGGAGGTAGGCCTGTTGTTGTCTGTGGAAAAAAACGTGCTGCTGTTGCTCTTGATATGATAAATTGCCTTCATTGCACATGTGAACAAGTGGTAGTGGTTCATTGTTTTATTTCTCCCATCACCACGTGCATGTTATTTTGGGCAGAATTTTGATTCCAGACACTCCATGAGAGTGTGTCAATATTCAATATCTTTTACCTCAAGTCAGCGAGTTTACCGTTCTGGGCAGTAACTAGCTGCGTGTCCTCTGCATAAATACTTATTCATGAATCGTTTACTCATGAACTAATTACTCATTTCTACACTTATTGACTGGCTTGCCAAGTATTCACTAAACTTGACTCGTATGTTGAGTCGGTGTTATGTGTACGTATGGTTTTTATTTTTCTCAAACATTTTTCATTAATCATTTCATTATTGACATGAGACTCAAATTGAACATACTGTGTGATTGTGAGCATTACTTTGGTATCATTTCTTGAAGGATATTTGAACACTGTGTTTTGGAGGCAGAAATGTTGTGTAAATGCCATAAGAGTTTGTTTGTTTGTTCGTTCATGGGCTGAAACTCCCTCGGCTTTTACGTGTATGACCGTTTTTACCCCGCCATTTAGGCAGCCATACGCCGCTTTCGGAGGAAGCATGCTGGGTATTTTCGTGTTTCTATAACCCACCGAACTCTGACATGGATTACAGGATCTTTTTCGTGCGCACTTGGTCTTGTGCTTGCGTGTACACACGGGGGTGTTCGGACACCGAGGAGAGTCTGCACACAAAGTTAACTCTGAGAAATAAATCTCTCGCCGAACGTGGGGACGAACTCACGCTGACAGCGGCCAACTTGATACAAATCCAGCGCGCTACCGACTGAGCTACATCCCCGCCCCCGATGCCATAAGAGTGATTAAGTACATGTCGTGAGCCTGAGAAACGCCCCTGATTATGCTGTTGGTATAAATATCAATGAAAATAATATTGAAGAGAAAAGCAAAAGACTACACTCAGCTGATTCTTACGTTTTAAAACGTCAGGTGTGCAGCAAAAGATGAGCTGGAATTGAAACTGCCAGTTTACATTGGAATTCCTTTGCTGTGTATCAATCAATCAATCAATAGGACGCTTATATCGCGCATATTCCGTGGGTACAGTTCTAGGCGCTCTGCAATGATGCCGTGTGAGATGAAATTTTATACGGCCAGTAGATTGCAGCCATTTCGGCGCATATTTACCTTTCACGGCCTATTATTCCAAGTCACACGGGTATAGGTAGACAATTATTAACTGTGCCTAAGCAATTTTGCCAGGAAAGACCCTTTTGTCAATCGTGGGATCCGAAGAGAGTCTGCACACAAAGTTGACCCTGAGAAATAAATTTCCGCCGAACGTGGGTTTGAACTCACGCTGACAGCGGCCAACTGTATACAAATCCAGCACGCTACCAACTGAGCTATGTCCCCGCCCCATATCTGTGTACATATCTCTGTGTGTATGTGACAGTGTCTTGATTGTCTGATTGGAAAAAAAAATTCAAAGGGAAAATTGTGGAGAGTAATTGTACAAAGAGGAGTGATTGATAGTTGGTGTTAACATGGTTCACATGCCAGCCCATTACAAAGTACTTTTCCCACAGATTAGCTGAATTCGCAAAAAAAAAAAAAAAATGGTTTCTGGGGTTTTCTTATTTAAAGGTGCCAGTGTGTCGCACAAACAGTGGAGTGTGCAATTGTTGAAACGGCAGAAACCTTTGCCACTATTTACGACAGACTGAACAATCCCAAAACAGTACATATTTTTACTGCAAGGCTATGTTGAACTTTAGCGTTGTAAATTCAGGGACATTTTTCTACTGCAATCTAAGCCTGTCATTTTGCAGACCTAGCTCTTTTAATTAGTAAGCAGAAAGTCATTTTACTTTCCATTCAAGTTTCAGAATGAACTGTACGGAAGCGTTTTATTTACATGGGGTTAAGAAAAAAAACCTGTTAGCTCAACTTAAAAGGAAGACAACTACACTTCTGTTTGCAAAGGGAGGTAACTATGGCAGCTATTTTCCTCAATCAAATGACTAAATTAATTAATTATGCTTAATTTTGGGGTTCAATCTGTCAGCTAATGTCACAAGTATTATTATTTACTTTGATATAAGTGACTTATAAACACCAAAAATGCCACTGGATTGTGAGGTATGAATTCACTGCGAAAGTTCAACATTACCTTCAAGTGTCACATTTCTGTCTGTATGTGAGCCTGCTAGTTTCTTTCCAACACATTTTTCTTGAGGAAGATTGTGTGATTTTGTTGATGACTCAGACATAACGTTAAAGTTTCTGTATATTTCAAAGACCCAGCTGAAAGGGTTTTGTGACTGTTAGTGTTCGTCAAAATCACCGCCTAAAAGTAGGTATGAACGGCAGCTTTGCTCGCTGATGGCAATTTCAGGTTAAACTGAAGATGTGAGAATCACATGCCTGTTGTTTGAAACTGCTGTGTGTGTGTTAAACTGT
>NC_090253.1:59488458-59500958 GCF_037325665.1 Littorina saxatilis | reverse complement strand
TTTGCTGGCGCAGTGGAACGTAATCTCGATGCGCCCTTTGACGCACTGACGCAAATTGTGATGGGACATTTTCAGATTTAATGCACCAATGGCGCAGGGCGCATTGTAAATGAAACCCTGATAAAGGGTAACATTCAAGTACCAGAACTATGCGTTTTGATTTGTGGTTAAAGCGATGATGTGAAACTGATACATTAAATCAGCACAAACTTATTACGACATTGTTTGCACCCCAGATAAAAAAAATAATGTATCGATTGAGCATTGGATTTCCCTTCTTTGAGCCATGTGACGTCAGAGGCCGACTAAACTTCACATTTAGGTAGCCAGCCGAGACTACAAAATAGTGCATGTTTGTGTCCGTTCAATCGTAAAAACAAAAATTAATTCTAAGCAGAATCGATCGATACATAAATGTTATTTGTATTTTTGACCAAAATATGTAGAGGTTACATGCCGGGTCTCAGCGATTATTAAAAATAATGGTCGAAGTTTGCGGATCATGAAAAATGCGAGCTTCCCTCTTTATTTCTCCTTTTTTCAGTTATTCAAAGAAGAGAGGAGTTTTTTTGCGAAAGTTTGATCGAATCCAATTCATTCAACCAGTCAATGTGTGCAGGCGATCGATTAATGCGCGGTTGTATAGTTCCGTGCAAATCATTCCATTCTGTTAACACTTCTTGTCAGTTTCCCTGTTTTGGACTAAAATCAAGTACACAGATATGTTGTTATTCTGCTGTGGCGGCAAAGGCAGATATTGTGTGTTCTGTATATGTTTTGGTATCGCTTAGGATAATGTTCTTTCGTCAAATGGGAGTAGCAGACGAACTTTTGCACCCGTGTTCCAACGTTAAAAACTGTATGAAGTTCAGTTTTCTGGGGAAAATAGTGAATGAAACCGCTTTATGTTGTTTAAATTGATGAGATGTGTGCATTTGGTTGCGTGTGATCTGTTTATTAAATGAAATATTGTTGAAAACTGACCGTCGGATTGCAGTCTGTTGTCGAAGAAACTGAGTGAAAAGAAATTTGAAAGGGGAACTACTCTTGTCGCTAGACAAAGTATGAGAGTTACTTGCCTTGGGAATTTGCTTGTGATGAACGTTTGTGCACAGCAGATCTAGATTCAGAAAACAACCAAACTCATGGATTTTATATGGAGATTCATGTGTTCAAGCCTGTAGTTGTTAATTTAAATGCGGTATGTTTGTATTGTTTGCTCCAGAGATGTATACTTCGTACATTAGAGCGTTCGGAACTTTTTAGTCGCAAAAGTAGTACCGACGCAGAACAGCTTCTCAACCCATTGCGCTATCGAGGATTCAGGCTGTTGCTGGGTCGTTATTTGTTTGGTTGCTGGGTGTTTATCGAAAAATAACTAGCTCTACAAGTTTACAGAGGTAAAGAAGCAGAGGGGGGAATAAGACATTTTACACAGATCTCGACAGTCATTCTTCACCTCGCTAGCGGTCTCGGAGGAACACTGACTGTCTCGATCTGTGTCAGATTACATATTTTGGGTCAAAAATACAAATAACGTATAGTATGCCCGTCTCATTTCATTCATACTTTCCATGCCGCTGAAGGCATTCATACTTTCCATGCCGCTGAAGGCATTCATACTTTCCATGCCGCTGAAGGCATTCATACTTTCCATGCCGCTGAAGGCATTCATACTTTCCATGCCGCTGAAGGCATTCATACTTTCCATGCCGCTGAAGGCATTCATACTTTCCATGCCGCTGAAGGCATTCATACTTTCCATGCCGCTGAAGGCATTCATACTTTCCATGCCGCTGAAGGCATTCAAACTTTCCATGCCGCTGAAGGCATTCAACTTGGCTGTCTGGCACATTTTTTGGATCAAAGCCGCCGCTCAAATAACGGTACCATTATTACTTAATTTAATCGTAAGCATGGCTATAAGGAACATTTTCGATGTTATCATTGCAGGTATGTCTAAATTACAGCACAGCAAAAGTCCATTTGACTTTTTCAGATGTACTATCTAAGGTGCAATGTTGCGACAGTTTTTGTTGCCACATTGACCTTTAAAGGTTCAAGTGATATTCGCTGTGCTGCAATTTAGATACACCTGTAATGATTTGGGCCAAACATTCTCCGTAACTATGCTGATTATTTACATGAATTTTAAACGGCGAGCGGTTTCCTCCGTTCACTCTCGCTTGCCAGGAATCCCGACTTCCGTTCGTCGTCGTAACTTATTTTGTCCTGGTGGTT
Source organism: Littorina saxatilis (assembly GCF_037325665.1). Lineage (NCBI taxonomy): Eukaryota > Metazoa > Mollusca > Gastropoda > Littorinimorpha > Littorinidae > Littorina > Littorina saxatilis. The sequence continues at coordinate 59,498,717 of NC_090253.1, read as the reverse complement.
ACTCATTCGTCGAAGCAGACCACAGGCGAAGGTATCGTCCACTGGACTACAACTATCACAGAAAGACTACAAGGTCTGTCACTCACCTTCGAGTCTTCTGTGCTCTTGGAGTCGCTTCCTGGGGAAAAATATTGTTCAAGACGGTTTGCCTCTTCCTACAGTCTGTGTAAGGTCAAATAAATACAGTTGAATGATTGTTTTAACTATATGCACCTTTAGTTTTCAACTTCCGTTCGCTGCAGGTTGTTTTTAACCATCATTTGGACGAATCTTCGTTGGCGAGCCGCTAATATCCACTTGGCGTCAAATCAAGCATCCGCACCGAATATGCATACCAGCGCTCTTTGGTTAATAACAGGATATTCGATGATTATTTTCCCGTGGGTAGCTTCCCTTTGCTGCACAATATTTACATATGTTTTAGACCAATGAGCGCTGGTATGCATATTCGGTGCGGAAACATGATTTGACGCCAAGTGGATATTAGCGGCTCGCCAACGAAGATTCGTCCAAATGATGGTTAAAAACAACCTGCAGCGAACGGAAGCTGAAAACTAAAGGTCCATATAGTTAAAACAATCATTCAACTGTATTTATTTGACCTTACACAGACTGTAGGAAGAGGCAAACCGTCTTGAACAATATTTTTCCCCAGGAAGCGACTCCAAGAACACAGAAGACTCGAAGGTGAGTGACAGACCTTGTAGTCTTTCTGTGATAGTTGTAGTCCAGTGGACGATACCTTCGCCTGTGAGCAGACACAAACCTTTGAACTCAGGAATTCAGATCTGTGATCCAGCGAACGCATGCGCTCTCTATACTGTACGGGACTAAAACGCGTTACACAGTATAAACAAACACACAGTCCATTGGAGAATAACCGGCACGGTTGGCCTAGTGGTAAGGCGTCCGCCACGTGATCGGGAGGTCGTGGGTTCGAACCCCGGGGTCATACCTAAGACTTTAAAATTGGCAATCTAGTGGCTGCTCCGCCTGGCGTCTGGCATTATGGGGTCAGTGCTAGGACTGGTTGGTCCGGTGTCAGAATAATGTGACTGGGTGAGACATGAAGCCTGTGCTGCGACTTCTGTCTTGTGTGTGGCGCACGTTATATGTCAAAGCAGCACCGCCCTGATATGGCCCTTCGTGGTCGGCTGGGCGTTAAGCAAACAAACAAACAAATTGGAGAATATACCCCGTCTCGAAAGACCACCAAGCACAGCCTTTATAGATTTGAACGGGCAAACACTGATTTCTAGGCATTCCTGATGCGTGGTGTTATTTTTTCAAACTCCAACTGAAAACTTTGGGTGAGTTAAAGTGTGTAACTCTAGCAACAGCGTGTGAATTATAAGCTCCTCTCAGAGACAAAAAGTTGGACGGAAATTCAAACAATGACAGCAGTGGAAGAAGGCAAAATGGAGAAATTAAAGTCTCGAATCATTAAAGTATGCATTTTCGTTTCAAATGTAACTTTAATAGATTCCTGGTGTATAGTAACATGAAGACAACGCATAACCCGATCTGTATCGCCCTTTTGAGACGATTACAAAACAGTGTTTTGACTATTTTTACATTTAGTCAAGTTTTGACTAAATGTTTTAACGTAGAGGGGGGAATCGAGACGAGGGTGTGGTGTATGTGTGTGTGTGTGTCTGTCTGTCCGTCTGTCTGTCTGTCTGTCTGTGCGTGTGTAGAGCGATTCAGACTAAACTACTGGACCAATCTTTATGACATTTTACATGAGAGTTTTTGAGAATGATATCCCCGGATGTTTTTTTCTTTTTTTCGATAAATGTCTTTGATGACGTCATATCCGGATTTTTGTAAAAGTTGAGGCGGCACTGTCACACCCTCATTTTTTCAATCAAATTGATTGAAATTTTGGCCAAGCAATATTCGACGAAGGCCGGACTTCGGTATTGCATTTCAGCTTGGTGGCTTAAAAATTAATTAATGACTTTGGTCATTAAAAATCTGAAAATTGTAATTAAATTTTTGTTCTTCTAAAACGATCCAAATTTACGTTCATATTATTCTTTATCATGTTCTGATTCAAAAAACATATAAATATGTTATATTTGGATTAAAAACAAGCTCTGAAAATTAAAAATATAAAAATTATGATCAAAATTAAATTTCCGAAATCGATTTAAAAACAATTTCATCTTATTCCTTGTCGGTTCCTGATTCCAAAAACATATAGATATGATATGTTTGGATTAAAAACACGCTCAGAAACTTAAAACGAAGAGAGGTACAGTAAAGCGTGCTATGAAGCACAGCGCAACCGCTACCGCGCCAAACAGGGTCGTCACTTTCACTGCCTTTTGCACTAGCGGCGGACTACGATCAGTTTAATTCTGTGAGTTCCACAGCTTGACTAAATGTAGTAATTTTGCCTTACGCGACTTGTTTACTTTTGAGGTTAAAATCGCGGGAAGCTTATAAAAATCCAAAGTAACTACGTTCCTTTACCTACTTAGATACTTACTGTATCTTGGTGGGGACATACTGTTCGTTCTTGCTGTAAAAACCTCGGACAGTGTTTGCTCTTGGTGTAAAAACTGTGGACACTGTTTGCTCTTGGTGTAAAAACTGTGGACTCTGTTTGCTCTTGGTGTAAAAACTGTGGACACTATTTGATCTTGGTGTAAAAACTGTGGACTCTGTTTGCTCTTGGTGTAAAAACCTCGGACAGTGTTTGCTCTTGGTGTAAAAACTGTGGACACTGTTTGCTCTTGGTGTAAAAACCTCGGACAGTGTTTGCTCTTGGTGTAAAAACTGTGGACTCTGTTTGCTCTTGGTGTAAAAACCTCGGACAGTGTTTGCTCTTGGTGTAAAAACTGTGGACTCTGTTTGCTCTTGGTGTAAAAACCTCGGACAGTGTTTGCTCTTGGTGTAAAAACTGTGGACTCTGTTTGCTCTTGGTGTAAAAACCTCGGACAGTGTTTGCTCTTGGTGTAAAAACTGTGGACACTGTTTGCTCTTGGTGTAAAAACTGTGGACACTGTTTGCTCTTGGTGTAAAAACTGTGGACTCTGTTTGCTCTTGGTGTAAAAACTGTGGACTCTGTTTGCTCTTGGTGTAAAAACTGTGGACACTGTTTGATCTTGGTGTAAAAACTGTGGACTCTGTTTGCTCTTGGTGTAAAAACTGTGGACACTGTTTGCTCTTGGTGTAAAAACCATGGACACTGTTTGCTCTTGGTGTAAAAACCATGGACACTGTTTGCTCTTGGTGTAAAAACCATGGACACTGTTTGCTCTTGGTGTAAAAACTGTGGACACTGTTTGCTCTTGGTGTAAAAACTGTGGACTCTGTTTGCTCTTGGTGTAAAAACTGTGGACACTGTTTGCTCTTGGTGTAAAAACTGTGGACTCTGTTTGCTCTTGGTGTAAAAACCATGGACACTGTTTGCTCTTGCTGTAAAAACTGTGGACACTGTTTGCAGAGCTGATCGAAGGACGCAAGACTGACCACAACTGCTGGCCATCATGACGTTGTTACCCTTCATGCTGCTATCTGTCTTGGCGGCTGGTGCTCCTGGTAAGATAAGACAAGACAAGACAAGACAAGACAAGACAAGACAAGACAAGACAAGACAAGACAAGACAAGACAAGAACAGATACGATAAGATAAGAACAGAACAGTTAACATATAACAAAAATTGCACAGGCGATGTTCAAAAATAACTAAGTCGCATTTGTATTGATTACAAAAGATTGAAATACTCTTGCTTTTATCGAGGCACACTTTCCCATGTGATTTTATAGGCCAGTTACAAAGAGGGGTGTGTCTGACACACGTGGACAAAAAGCACGTGTGGAAAGTTTACCTCAATAAAACCAAGAGTATTCACTCTTTCAATCAATCAATCAATCAATCAATCAATCAATCAATCAATCAATCAATCAATCAATGAGTCTTATATCGCGCATATTCCGTGGGTACAGTTCTAGGCGCTCTGCAGTGATGCCGTGTGAGATGAAATTTTATACGGCCAGTAGATTGCAGCCATTTCGGCGCATATTTACCTTTCACGGCCTATTATTTCAAGTCACACGGGTATAGGTTGACAATTATTAACTGTGCCTAAGCAATTTTGCCAGGAAAGACCCTTTTGTCAATCGTGGGATCTTTAACGTGCACACCCAATGTAGTGTACACGGGGTGGAGTTCGGACACCGAAGAGAGTCTGCACACAAAGTTGACTCTGAAATAAATTTCCGCCGAACCTGGGATCGAACTCACGCTGACAGCGGCCAACTGAATACAAATCCAGCGCGCTACCAACTGAGCTATATTCACAACCCATACAAAACCGACAGAGTTACTTCCGGGGTTATTACATAATAACATATTTAGAAAATACATGTCGGAAACCGATCGTCTGTTGATGCTAAAACAGTATTTACCCTTTCTGCATTTGTCTGCTGCCTATGTTGTTATTTCTCGTCTGTTTAATATCTCATATATTGCAATATTTTACTCTTCATTTTTCTGCACAGGAATGGTTGCATCTTTGACATCATCAACAACACCAACAACAACAACGACACCAGCATCAACAACATCACCAGCACCATCAACAACGACACCAACAACAACAACAACCGCACCAGCGTCCTCAGCAGCATCAACACCTGAACAATCAACACCACCACCATCAACAACATCACCAGCACCATCAACAACAACACCAACAACAACAACAACCGCACCAGCGTCCTCAGCAGCATCAACACCTGAACAATCAACACCGCCACCATCAACAACATCATCAGCACCATCAACAACAACACCAACAACAACAACAACCGCACCAGCGTCCTCAGCAGCATCAACACCTGAACAATCAACATCGCCACCATCAACAACATCACCAGCACCATCAACAACAACACCAACAACAACAACAACCGCACCACCAACAACAACAACAACCGCACCAGCGTCCTCAGCAGATTCAACACCTCCACAACCACCACCACCACCATCAACAACATCACCAGCACCATCAACAACAACACCAACAACAACAACAACCGCACCAGCGTCCTCAGCAGGATCAACACCTGAACAATCAACATCGCCACCATCAACAACATCACCAGCACCATCAACAACAACACCAACAACAACAACAACCTCACCACCAACAACAACAACAACCGCACCAGCGTCCTCAGCAGATTCAACACCTCCACAATCAACACCACCACCATCAACAACATCACCAGCACCATCAACAACAACACCAACAACAACAACAACCGCACCACCAACAACAACAACCGCACCAGCGTCCTCAGCAGATTCAACACCTCCACAATCGACACCACCACCATCAACAACAACACCAACAACAACAACAACCGCACCAGCGTCCTCAGCAGCATCAACACCTCCACAATCAACACAACAACCATCAACACCAGCACGGCCCAAAACAACATCACGGCCCAAAACAACATCACGGCCCAAGACACCAAAACGGCCCAAAACACCCAAACGGCCCAAAACACCCAAACGGCCCAAAACACCCAAACGGCCCAAAACATCAAAACGGCCAAACACACCAGGACGGCCAAAAACACCCAAACGGCCAAAAACACCTAAACAACCAAAAACACCTAAACAACCAAAAACACCAGCACGGCCAAAAACACCCAAACGGCCAAAAACATCCAAACGGCCAAAAACACCCAAACGACCCAAAACACCAGCACGGCCCAAAACACTAGCACGACCAATAACACTAGCACGGCTAACACCAGCACGGCCAACAGGAAACCGACAATGCTCTGTACACAACGACACTCTGACCATGTTCAACAAAGACACGGCCCCTTTGAAAATCCCGTGTAAGTATCGCCTGGCGGACTTCACGTGCGGTGACTACCAGGTCAAGGTCACCCCCGGTAGCACAGTGACCGTGCATGGCGGCTTCACCCCTGGCACGGCTTGGGTCAAGGTCATCAACCTCGTCACCATGGAGACGGTGAAAGTCCGTACCTCGCTTGACCTGCTGGAGAAGGTATGTAGTGTGTAGCGCTGTGTTCCGTGTGTGTGTGTGTGTGTGTGTGTGTGTGTGTTGTGTGTGTGTGTGTGTGTGTGTGTATGTGTGTTTGTGTGTGTGTGTGTATGTGTGTGTGTTTGTGTGTGTGTGTGCAAGTAAATGTGTGTGTGTGTGTGTGTGTGTGAGTGTGTGTGTGTGTGTGTATGTATGTGTGAGTGTGTGTGTATGTGTGTGTGTGTGTGTGTGTTTGTGTGTGTGTGTGTGTGTGTGTGTTCCGTGTGTGTGTGTGTGTTTGTGTGTGTGTATGTTGTGCTATACTATGCTTCATTTGTGTTAGCGTGCGTGCATGCTAGCGTGCGTGCATTTCTGTGTCCTAAATAGTAATATGTGCCTTGCGAATGTAACGCTTGATTCGTCCCGTTTCCGTCAGCCATTGGTTGAGAGATCAGTCAATCAATCAATGCATCCATGCACCAATCACTCAACTGAAGGGGTGATTAGAGGCAGGTTTCAGGCTATCACTCTGCCTTGTATTTGCTTAGAGAAAAACTACTTAAGGTAAGCTGAAGCCTGGTGTGTGATGTCATTATACAAAACAGAGCTGTGAATCTTCTGAGGCGATGTTTGCCAGAAAAGTTATCAGGAATATTTAACTCTCAACAACTAACAAGCAATGTTCAAATCGGTATGCCGTCTGTCTGTGGTTTTTTTTTTTTAGCGAGGGATACAATATGTTAATCCGATGAATATTCAACTGTGTTTTGCCATTTATCTGTGTGGTTATTTTGGCAAGAGATATATATATATATACATCTCAGAAATATTTAACATGACAACTTGTCAGCTAAGATTCAAGTCGGTATGGTATCTCTCCGTGTGCTTATTTTAGCAAGGGATATGCAAACCTGAGGAATATTGAACGTAACAACTTATCAGCAACTATGGAAACAATCTAACTGTGTGCTTATTTCAGAGTGAAGCAGGGACAGATAACGCCTGGAAGATACAGGAAGGAAGCACAGAGTTGCTGGACTTTGCTGGCTATGATGCTGGGGTTGCACGCTTGGAGAAACATGGCGTCTTCAAAGTGGAGTTCGCCTTTGATTCTGTGGAGGTCTCCTGTATCGCTGAAGAGTTTGTGTCGCCCGGATTGCCCGAGACGCTTTGTGGTAAGCATATAACTGAATATTGGAATATTTTGGACCCCCCATTATAAGACTCCAGACATAGCAGGAAACGAGGCTGCAGACAAACTTGCCAAGGAAGGTGCCTCAAAGGAACAACTCACATCCCAGCTGCAGTGCAAGGAAATAAGTCGCGTAAGGCGAAATTACTACATTTAGTGAAGCTGTGGAACTCACAGAATGAAACTGAACGCACTGCATTTTTTCACCAAGACCGCATCCTCGTAGTTTCGTCAGTCCACCGCTCGTGGCAAAGGCAGTGAAATCGACAAACCAGAATAGTGCGGTAATGGTCGCGCTGTGCTGCATAGCACGCTTTTCTAGATCTGTACCTCTCTTTATTTTAACTTTCTGAGCGTGTTTTTAATCCAAACATATCATATCTATATGTTTTTGGAATCAGGAACCGACAAGGAATAAGATGAAATTGTTTTTAAGTCGATTTCGGAAATTTTATTTTAATCATAATTTTTATATTTTTAATTTTCAGAGCTTGTTTTTAATCCAAATATAACATATTTATATGTTTTTGGAATCAGAAAATAATGAAGAATAAGGTGAACGTAATTTTGGATCATTTTATAAAAACAAAAATTTAATTACAATTTTTAGATTTTTAATGACCAAAGTCATTAATTAATTTTTAAGCCTCCAAGCTGAAATGCAATACCAAAGTCCGGCCTTCGTCGGAGATTGCTTGGCCAAAATTTTAATCCATTTGATTGAAAAATGAGGGTGTGACAGTGCCGCCTGAACTTTTACAAAAAGCCGGATATGACGCCATCAAAGACATTTATCGAAAAAAAGAAAAAAACGTCCGAGGATATCATACCCAGGAACTCTCATGTAAAATTTCATAAAGATTGGTCCAGTAGTTGACTCTGAATCGCTCTACACACACACACACACACACACACACACACACACACACACACACACACACACACACACACACACACACACACACACACACACACACACACATACACCACGACCCTCGTCTCGATTCCCCCTCTATGTTAAAACATTTAGTCAAAACTTGACTAAATGTAAAAAAAACAATCATCAAAAACAAGAGGAAAGCCATAGCGGAGAAAGATGACTACCACCTGCTCCAACGCGAAGAACAAGTCGTCCTACTTAGACTCCGCACTGGACATAACAGACTAAACCATCATATGGCCACAATGCTAAAGCTAGTTCCCTCCCCCTTATATCCGTGTAGCAAGAATCAGACAGCAGAGCACATCATGCAGGCTTGTCCATACCACAGTGCTCTGAGGGACACCATCTGGCCAGAGGAGACAGCGCTACAAAAGAAGCTATACGGCCCCAAAGAGGACTTGGAGAGGACAGCACGTTTCGCCCTGCAGTCCGGACTGACGATCTAACAGCGAACGACAAGAAGAAGAAGACTCCATCCCTTTCAAGACTCACACATTATTACCATCATTTTGATGTACCATGCGACTCCTTAACAACCAGGACAGATTTTAGGTTGTCTAGTAAATGTTATAGCGGTCAGGCCGGGACCCTTTGTATTTATTGTTATAAAAAATAAAAGGAAAGACAGACAGACAGACAGACAGACAGACAGACAGAGAGATAGAGACCCGAAGATAATTCGAAAACAAAACAAAACTCGGAGGCTAGAGTTTTACCATGCTGGAAAAAGTAGGCCACAAGATAACGCCTTATCTCTCGCATTTTAATGTGACGTCATGTGCCGGTTCCAGACTCGTTATGACGTTCTCTCTCGGCGTATTTGTTTGTTTGTTTGTTTGCTTAACGCCCAGCCGACCATGAAGGGCCATATCAGGGCGGTGCTGCTTTGACATTTAACGTGCGCCACACACAAGACAGAAATCGCAGCACAGGCTTCATGTCTCACCCAGTCACATTATTCTGACACCGGACCAACCACTAGCACTAACCCCATAATGCCAGACGCCAGGCGGAGCAGCCACTAGATTTCCAAATTTAAAGTCTTAGGTATGACCCGGCTGGGGTTCGAACCCACGACCTCCCGCTCACAGATAGACAGACAGACAGACAGACAGACACACTGACATACAGACACACATACCTAGGGAGACAACCGTCACCCTCCGCCCTCGTTTAATCATTCAGTCAAATACTGACTGAAAATGGTTATTTCTAATATTCAAAACATGTCTTAACATGATATCAACATTCGCCTGCCGGCTCGTGTTGCTGTCAATTTCCTCGACATGTCTGTTATCATTTGCTAACAGTCAGCATAGGCTATTTCTCGCGTTCGACATTGATTTGTATACCGATACCCCTTCCCCTCGCTTCCCATTGCGAGGGGCCGATGGCCTACGCGATACCCCCCCCCCCCCTCCTTCCCTTGCAAGGGGCCGATGGCCTACGCGATACCCCCCCCCCCCCTTCCCTTGCAAGGGGCAGATGGCCTACGCGATACCCCCCCCCCCCCCCCCCCGTTCCCTTGCAAGGGGCAGATGACCTACGCGATACCCCCCCCCCCCTTCCCTTGCAAGGGGCCGATGGCCTATAGCTATTAAATGATCGTCTTCGTATTTGCTGACGGTGACACATATTAGAAATAACTGATGTTGAAATTTCAGGCGATGGATTATCACCCGGAGAACTTGAGGCAGCGGCCAACTCAACGTTCGGTACAACCAACCACAGGGAACAAGTCAAGTATCTCCAATACGCCGTCCTGAACGACACCACAGTTACTCAAAGGTGATTCCCCCCTCCCCCCTCCGAATCTCATATTCTGGGCTGAGGAGCACACATACAAACAGGCAGGCAGGCAGGCAGGCAGGCAGACACACAGACAGACAGACACACAGACACACACACAGACACACAGACAGACACACAGACACACAGACAGAAAGTCAGACAGACACACAGACAGACAGACAGACACACAGACAGACACACAGACAGACAGACAGACACACAGACAGACAGACACACAGACACACACACAGACACACAGACGCAGACAACATACATTCATACACGGCCACACACACATATACACGAACACACACAC